>NW_026897115.1:0-28637 GCF_033153095.1 Gastrolobium bilobum | reverse complement strand
TCTTATTTTGCATTTTGTTGGCCGTGTGGCCTAGGTTAGACTTAGGGCATGAACATGTCATTTGTATTTACTATTTTAAATTAAGTTGAAATTTTAGAAGAATGTAATTTGAAGTTTTAGTTCAAGTTGTAATTTGTAAAGCCATATTGTAATAGTATTGATGCATGTCTAATTATGATGGAAGGGCCTTAGGCCTATTTTAGGTTATGATAATATGTATGATGGAAATATGCATGAAAAAGGTGTTAGTGATTGCAACTACTTAAGAATGATTAATATGGACTCTATGTTTAATAACTATAAACTGGATTGGGTTGTAAGTGCCCCAAGGCGTTGTTGGTCCTTGTGTGTGCCACCCATTGGATTATTACTGTATTATCATGTGTTTATTAGGTACATTTGAGGTTTAAATGATCTTTTACAAATTGGGGATTATTGGAAAAAGAAAGGAAACTCTGGCGAATTTTCGGTAGAATTGGCAGATTTTAGGCGAACTTCGGGAGAGCATATCTCCCTCCATAGAGGTCCCCTAGGGACGTGCCATATGCCATTTTGAAGGTTGAGATGTCCTCTACCTTGTGTCAAAATTTAAGGAAAATCTTGGTTGATCTTCGGCCTGAAAGAAATAGAGAAACGCGGACTGCTCATGTGCCACTGCACCTGAGGCAGATTCTGGACCGGATTTGGGAAATTAATTCCTGCCTCGTTTCTCAGTCAAATTGAGCGTGTGATATATCAAAATGAAGTTTGTGATGTCTAGTTTGTAGGATAAAAATTTGAGAGCAAATGGTTGAGTGGATTGGGTGCAGTAATTCGAGCAATGTGAGTGGTTTGGAGCTGTTTTTGGGGTTGTTTGGGCTAATTGCTTATCCAACTTCAAACGGCGATAACCGGAGCTAATGAGCTCCGAATTTAGCATATGATAGCTTGTTAAAAAGGGAATTAAGTAAGACAAAGATATACTCAGAGAAAAGAGTTTGATAGCGAGCGGTTTGGTCGCAGAAAAACTTAGAGTGAAACATGTTCGAATTGGTATAAAACGTAAAGTTTGGAAATTTGCTAAGTGAGTTTATGGGAACTCCTTAGTAACTTATAATAAGTAACGTAAGTAATAAAAATAGTTTAAATAAGTCTTCCGCAAGAGTTTACGGTTACGGTCACAGCTTTTAATTATTACGCCTTTTTATGTTTTAAATGCTAGCGTAATAATCGGAAAAAATTTATTCGCGTTTTATAAATGAACTGCTGTGATTGTAACTGCGCTTAATATCATAATTAATGTTAACAATACCGGTACGTAACGGGCTGTTACATTTTATGGTATCAGAGCAGTTTTGTTAGGGAACTCTGATAATGTATATATAGTTGTGTTGTGTGTTGCATAGTTGTATGTAGATTCTTATCGATTACTGCATATGTGATTCCTTAGTGTGGGTCTGATTAACCCATTCCTTTGTGTTACATGCGTAGTCATCGTAAGAAGCCTGCGTGGCAACCTTGGAGCACCAAATGTAAGTCCTTAGCCTAATGTTGTGGATGCAGTGTTGACTGCTTCATGGACAAGAGATGGCAGTAAGTAAAATATGAATATTATAGGACTTAAGGGAAACATACTTAAATGTTTTGTCTGACCTTGTAGATGAAATTTATAAAGCTGGATTGTAAGTGAAAGTTGTAAACAAATCTATGATATGTACGGTATTGTATGGATGAACCTTGTAGTACCATGAATAATAAAGATATATAATTGAGATGAGTCCATAGTATGGAAAAGGTATTGGTGAAGCTTCCAAGTATATGTGTAGTATAGTGTGTACAATAGACTTGGTGAATATACTTCATCAAGGTGAGAGGTTTAGAACCTGTTGCATTGTTGAAAATGGTGAACAGGTATGCTCAGGTATGAGTGTGAATATTCTATGTCTGATTAGAAGTTATAAGTCCCTGATGGATGATGTACACTTAAACAAATTGAGATGGTTCATGTAGAGAAATAAATAGAATAATTGATGATTAATCCTATGGGATTTGACCACTTGAAATTATAATGTTGGTCAATTGTTAAATTGAGATATATTGAAATATGGGATTTAAATCCATAAGGAGGTAGTGTTGATTAAGCATAGGCGAGATGAATTAATTATGTATTATATGTATAAGGAAGAAGTTGATAGAATCGCCATGGATGGCATTGAACAAGGTTCATTGAGAGTATGATTGTCCGTAACGGAATATGGTCTAGCTTGACAGACATGCCATAAAGGAAACAAATGTTATTATATGTGTGCGTTAATGTGTGGAATTCTCCTTGGAAATGGCTACTTTGTAGAGGTTCAGGTGTTATGAAGCATAAGAGGATTGATCCATGATGGAGGTCTCTTGGAAATCTCAAAGAATGAATATCGTAATTTAAAATGGCCTAATTACTTGTGGATGTTGTAATGCATCGTGAATAATACCTAATGGCCTGATGGCCAGTATACCTATTCTGATGAATAAACGGATGATAATCCAGTGATGGCCTAAGTGCCAGTATACATATATAGGTATGTACACCTCGTGATGGCCTGAGCGCCTAATTATCCGTGTTGAGGTAAATTATTAAAATTTTGGTAAAAGGATAATGAGGCCGAATGAAATCCCCGATGATGGGAAGTATCTGAAGAGATTGTATGATTAGAGAATGAGCTAATGTACAACCTGATGGGAAATCATGTGATTAGTGCATGAACTAAGTTACAATAAAGTGTGGAATCATGTGTTTAGCAAAAGAGCTAATGTGTAATGTCAAAACAAAAATGATAAGATTAGTTAATGAGTTGAGGTATAAGTGTTAGTGCAAGGATTGATATGATTTTCCAGTGCACGGATTGAGGTGAAATTAGTCCTCTGTGATAGAACGAATATGTTTAGAAGATCCCTCTGTGATGGGAAGTATATGTGAGATGTGTACAGAACTCTGAGAAAATTCTGGATTCACGGAATAGAGATTATGTTATGAACTATGCCAAGTGAATAGTCAAAGTAAAAGAGAAAACAATCTGTGAGAAGAATAAGCAAGGAAGAGATAATGGACTATGGATTTGAACAGTAACATGACAGAAGGAACTATTGAGAGTTAAGAAATGTGTACGAAATTACGAAGAGAAGGTGAATTATCATAATAGTGACTTACATGTAAACTATCAGTGAGAAGAATGAAATGAGAGAGTAAAATGAATTGACTTATATATATAACAGGGGTGTATTATACCACTATTACTATGGTTATGGGGATAACCCCATGTGAATATACCAAAGATATTTTGCTGTTGTATACAGAGGTGATACAGACACCAAATGGACTGGGTCCATGTGTGATCTGGAGTGTACGGAGTACCAGTTTTGCCGTTATATATGGATATGTTATAAGTATGAACTCCCCTGTGTACTAGGTACACATTTGCTGTTGTATACAGATGTGATATAAATATGAACTCCTCTGTGCACTGGGTGCACGTTATGAGACTTGATATTACCATCTCTGTGCGGCCTATGTGCCCGGAGTGTGTAGCCATCTCCGTGCGGATTATGTTCCCGGAGACTATTATTATGTTATATGAGTGATATGAGATGAGGAAGTATCCCGCAGTGATGAGACTGCTATTATAGTTTAGTTGGTTTACATGAGTGCACAAATAAGAAACGTTGGGAATACTAATAGAACGCAGTCAGCAGGTGGTAGGTTATCATTACTGCATGGATTACCCACTGTATTGAGAGAGTTCTTCCATGTGATTAACGCAAAATATGAGGTCAGATGGTTGTAAATGAACAAAATATGTCAAATTTGGATATAAGAGATGAGGTATAATGGGTAAAAATTTTGTAGTGTGATAGTGAAGCACTATTGTGGGTGTAAAGTAAGTTCGATGAAATAATATCGGCTCCAAGTGAGTTGGTAAGTTTGTTGGAATCCTCGCCTTATGATAAAAGAGATAATAGTGTGATTTAGTGTTGACAGATGGAGTAAGTGTCCTTCTAGGAAGGCTGGTGATGATCAAGAGTTCAAGTTAAAACGGTGAATTATTAGCCCTTATAAAAGGTAAATTGTCATGGAATCAAGCACGAATGTGTAATAATAGTTGGAAGCTGGAATTGCGATCAGTTGCCTAAAAGTTGATAGCTTGGTTGTACTGATAGAGTGAATTGAGGAGTGTTATATATAATCGCATATACCACTTATGGTGGAAAGTATGTGGAAAATGCACAGTGCTGACGTTGTTTTGGTTAGGTACTAATAATATATGGTCGAGTGCTTGTGGTAACTTCGAATATTTCGAGAGACTGATATACCAACCAATGGTGAATTGTATAAGTAGTGGCAATGATGGATTTAGTTTTATGTGACTTGATAATTAAGTTTCAAAGATTCCTATAGGATGAGACTTGCATATGAGAGACATGGCATTTTAAGGGTCCATCAGTTAGTAGTGAAATGGGTTTGGAAAATGATTCGTCCCAAGGTGTTTGGTGGAAGTTAGTGAAGCTGTGAGTTTATAGTATTTTAAAGTGGACATCCATGATAAAAATGTCGATAATGAAGAAGTGAGGGTATAAATGAATGAAAAATGATGTTGAATCTATAATATTGTTACAGGATGATGAGTAAAAATGGTTACTTGGTGAAAACCTTAGGCATAAGACCTTTGATACGAAAGTCATTAATGAGTGTTGTGTTTAGACTATGAGAGGTCTAAGTATGGAGTTGAGCTGATTGAGTTTGTAAAATTGAGATGGTTAAGTTAATAAAGAGTTTAACAATGAGTGTAAATTATGAACATGATTTTGTAGATGGAAAAGAAAATTCGGGAATGTGTTTGTGGTTGAAGGGCCTTATAGGGCTAATCAAAAATATAAACTAGTATGGGTATTGCTAGTTTCGTATCACAAAGAGAAAGATATAGTTGTGAGTACCTAAAAAGAGGTGAAGACACGTGACAAGGAAAAATAAAGTATATGAGTATAGAATTTAATGTGAATCGGAATTGTAGGACACGACAAAGTGCCTTTGAAACTAGAAAGCATGTGCTTGGGTGAAAGCCAAGAAAACAACGAAATGATAAGAGTAGTTGTAACAGCCCGTTACGTACCGGTATTGTTAACATTAATTATGATATTAAGCGCAGTTACAATCACAGCAGTTCATTTAAAAAAATGAGAATAAATTTTTTCCGACTATTACGCGAGCATTTAAATCATAAAAAAGCGTAATAATTAAAAGCTGTGACCGTAACCGTAAACTCTTGCGGAAGACTTATTTAAACTATTTTTATCACTTACGTTACTTATTATAAGTTACTAAGGAGTTCCCATAAACTCACTTAGCCAATTTCCAACTTTACGTTTTTTTCCAATTCGAACATGTTTCACTCTAAGTTTTTCTTCGACCAAACCGATCGCAACCAACCCTTCTTCTCAGATTATATTTTTGTATTACTTCATTCTCTTTCTAACAAGCTATCATACGCTCAATACGGAGCTCATTTCTCCGGTTATTGCCGTTTGAAGTGGGATAAGCAATTAGCCCAAACAACCCCAAAAAAAGCTCCAAACCACTCACATTTCTCGAATTACTGCACTCAATCTACTCAACCATTTGCTCTCAAATTTTTATCCTACAAACTAGACATCTCAAACTTCATTTTGATATATCACACGCTTAATTTGGCGGAGAAACGAAGCGGGAATTAATTTCCCAAATCCGGTCCAGAATCTGCCTCAGGTGCAGGTGCAGGGGCAGATTTCGGCCTGAAAAAAATAGAGAAACACGGACTGCCCATGTGCCCCTGCACCTGAGGCAGATTCTGGACCGGATTTGGGAAATTAATTCCCGCTTCGTTTCTCCGTCAAATTAAGCGTGTGATATATCAAAATGAAGTTTAAGATGTCTAGTTTGTAGGATACAAATTTGAGAGCAAATGGTTGAGTCGATTGAGTGCAGTAATTCGAGCAATGTGTGTGGTTTGGAGCTGTTTTTGGGGTTGTTTGGGCTAATTGCTTATCCAACTTCAAACGGCGATAACCGGAGCAAATGAGCTCCGAATTGAGTGTATGATAGCTTGTTAAAAAGGGAATTAAGTAATACAAAAATATAATCTGAGAAGAAGGGTTGGTTGCGATCGGTTTGGTCGCAGAAAAATTTAGAGTGAAACATGTTCGAATTGGTAAAAACGTAAAGTTGGAAATTGGCTAAGTGAGTTTATGGGAACTCCTTAGTCACTTATAATAAGTAATGTAAGTTATAAAAATAGTTTAAATAAGTCTTCCGCAAGAGTTTACAGTTACGGTCACAGCTTTTAATTATTACGCTTTTATGTTTTAAATGCTCGCGTAATAATCGGAAAAAGTTTATTCGCATTTTTATAAATGAACTGCTGTGATTGTAACTGCGCTTAATATCATAATTAATGTTAACAATACCGGTACGTAACGGGCTGTTACATTTTATGGTATCAGAGCAGTTTTGTTAGGGAACTCTGATAATGTATATATAGTTGTGTTGTGTGTTGCATAGTTGTATGTAGATTCTTATCGATTACTGCATATGTGATTCCTTAGTGTGGGTCTGATCAACCCATTCCTTTGTGTTACATGCGTAGTCATCGTAAGAAGCCTGCGTGGCAACCTTGGAGCACCAAATGTAAGTCCTTAGCCTGATGTTGTGGATGCAGTGTTGACTGCTTCATGGACAAGAGATGGCAGTAAGTAAAATATGAATATTATAGGACTTAAGGGAAACATACTTAAATGTTTTGTCTGACCTTGTAGATGAAATTTATAAAGCTGGATTATAAGTGAAAGTTGTAAACAAATCTATGATATGTACGGTATTGCATGGATGAACCTTGTAGTACCATGAATAATAAAGATATATAATTGAGATGAGTCCATAGTATGGAAAAGGTATTGGTGAAGCTTCCAAGTATGTGTGTAGTATAGTGTGTACAATAGACTTGGTGAATATACTTCATCAAGGTGAGAGGTTTAGAACCTGTTGGATTGTTGAAAATGGTGAACAAGTATGCTCAGGTATGAGTGTGAATATTCTATGTCTGATTAGAAGTTATAAGTCCCTGATGGATGATGTACACTTAAACAAATTGAGATGGTTCATGCAGAGAAATAAATAGAATAATTGATGATTAATCCTATGGGATTTGACCACTTGAAATTATAATGCTGGTCAATTGTTAAATTGAGATATATTGAAATATGGGATTTAAACCCATAAGGAGGTAATGTTGATTAAACATAGGCGAGATGAATTAATTATGTATTATATGTATAAGGAAGAAGTTGAGAGAATCGCCATGGATGGCATTGAACAAGGTTCATTGAGAGTATGATTGTCCGTAACGGAATAATGGTTTAGCTTGACCGATATGCCATGAAGGAAACAAATATGACTATATGTGTGCGTTAATGTGTGGAATTCTCCTTGGAAATGGCTACTATGTAGAGATTCAGGTGTTATGAAGCATAAGAGGATTGATCCATGATGGAGGTCTCTTGGAAATCTCAGAGAATGAATATCGTAATTTAAAATGGCCTAATTATTTGTGGATGTTGTAATGCATTGTGAATAATACCTAATGGCCTGATGGCCAGTATACCTATTCTGATGAATAAACGGATAATAATCCAGTGATGGCCTAAGTGCCAGTATACATATATATGTATGTACACCTTGTGACGGCCTGAGCGCCTAATTATCCGTGTTGAGGTAAATTATTAAATTTTTTTGTAAAAGGACAATGAGGCCGAATGAAATCCCCGATGATGGGAAGTATCTAAAGAGATTGTATGATTAGAGAATTAGCTAATGTACAACCTGATGGGAAATCATGTGATTAGTGTATGAACTAAATTACAATAAAGTGTGGAATTATGTGTTTAGCAAAAGAGCTAATGTGTAATGTGTAACAGCCCGTTACGTACCGGTATTGTTAACATTAATTATGATATTAAGCGCAGTTACAATCACAGCAGTTCATTTATAAAACGCGAATAAATTTTTTCCGATTATTACGCGAGCATTTAAAACATAAAAAGGCGTAATAATTAAAAGCTGTGACCGTAACCGTAAACTCTTGCGGAAGACTTATTTAAACTATTTTTATCACTTACGTTACTTATTATGAGTTACTAAGGAGTTCCCATAAACTCACTTAGCCAATTTCCAACTTTACGTTTTTTTCCAATTCGAACATGTTTCACTCTAAGTTTTTCTTCGACCAAACCGATCGCAACCAACCCTTCTTCTCAGATTATATTTTTGTATTACTTCATTCTCTTTCTAACAAGCTATCATACGCTCAATACGGAGCTCATTTGCTCCGGTTATCGCCGTTTGAAGTGGGATAAGCAATTAGCCCAAACAACCCCAAAAAAAGCTCCAAACCACTCACATTTCTCGAATTACTGCACTCAATCTACTCAACCATTTGCTCTCAAATTTTTATCCTACAAACTAGACATCTCAAACTTCATTTTGATATATCACACGCTTAATTTGGCGGAGAAATGAAGCGGGAATTAATTTCCCAAATCCGGTCCAGAATCTGCCTCAAGTGCAGGGGCACATGGGCAGTCCGTGTTTCTCTATTTGTTTCAGGCCGAAGATCAACCCAGATTTTTCTTTAATTTTGACACAAGGTAGAGGACATCTCAAAATTCGAAATGGCGTATGGCACGTCCCTAGGGGACCTCTATGGAGGGAGATATGCTCTCCCGAAGTTCGCCTAAAATCTGCCAATTCTACAGAAAATTCGCCAGAGTTTCCTTTGTTTTTCCAATAATCCCAAATTTGTAAAAGATCATTTAAACCTCAAATTTACCTAATAAACACATGATAATACAGTAATAATCCAATGGGTGGCACACACAAGGACCAACAACGCCTTGGGGTACTTACAACCCAATCCAGTTTATAGTTATTAAACATAGAGTCCATATTAATCATTCTTAAGTAGTTGCAATCACTAACACCTTTTTCATGCATATTTCCATCATACATATTATCATAACCTAAAATAGGCCTAAGGCCCTTCCATCATAAATAGACATGCATCAATACTATTACAATATGGCTTTACAAATCACAACTTGAAACTAAAACTTCAAATTACATTCTTCTAAAATTACATCTTAAATTTAAAAGACAACATAACCAAATACATCACTACTAGGCTTAGGCAAAATGGCATGAACAAGATGCTAATGAAGCTACTAATAAATACAAATGACATGTTCATGCCCTAAGTCTAGCCTAGGCCACACGGCCAACAAAATGCAAAATATGAAGCGCTCCAGCGCTCACTCTGCGGGCCTCTTGCCCGAGGCTCCTGCTCCACTGCTACCTCCTGAAATAAATGCCCCGAGACGGGGTGAGATATACGAATATATCTCAGTAACCAAGAGGTTCTGGAGAAAACTCCACCCAATGGTTCACTTCGATGCATATCAATGAATACAACAACCACTTTGAAAACGGGATATAGCAAGGGATTTAGAGAATGGGGAATATAAAGAAAACAAAATACGACGATACGGGATGGTAACCCCAATTCCACGTACGCCCTCGGCATATATAAGCCTATGGGTATCATCCAAGGTGTGTTCACAGAAACCACAACCATGATGCCCAAACCAACCAAAACGCCAAAGACATTCCTAGTGTGCTCCTACCCGGATCACACACCATGACACGCAGTCAACTGGAACTCCCTCCTGGAGACCTATCCAGCGGAAGTCCGAAAATGCCCGAAGGCTAATAAAACTGTCTACTGGCCAGAGACTCGGTACTGCAGTACCCATAGCAATAATGCATGCATGCTCATGTGTTCTATACTATTCATACACACTTCCTACCGTTGCCATCAACTGGCAAGGTGGAACAGAAAAGGGGAACAAGCCCCAGTACCAAGAGGTTACCTTAAATCGTGTTTCCACAAGCTCCGCAGCAGCTTATCCCTCAACTCGGTACACAGCGGAATGCCTACACAGAGGACATTCCCAATCACTCTCAGTTCAACCAATACATGTTAATTTATAATTATACATGCATTGAACCAATTACTTACCTCAATCCACTTGGTCCAAGACCAATGGCAACTCACTGAATCAAGATTCGGGATTCAAGTCGATGTACGGCAACCTATAAAATCACATACAACCATCAGTACGCGTCAAATAACGTCAAAACGTCAAAAATCACAAAATCTCCCCATCCACCCTTGATGGTTCGGCCAAATGAGTGTTAATTTGAGATTTATTTTTCTAAATTTTCTTTCCCATTTTATTATGCCTCATTAAGTTGTCAAGAGGCCAATTCAAGTGTCGTTTCGTCATTTTCGCGTCGAATTACATCAGAACGCGAAAACCGCAAAATCCCTCCTTCCTCCTTGAAGGTTCGGCCATCTATGTGTTATTTGGGGATTTATTTTTCTAAATTTTCTTTCTCATTTAGTACCCATCCTTGGGTTGCCATAAGGCCATTTCAAATGTCGTTTCGCCGTTTTACGTCTTTTAAGCATCGTTTCGCTAAATATTTCGCTTTGGGCTCATTTAGGTCTCTAAACACAATTTAATTTTTTCCCATTGATTCAAACACTTTCCAACCACAACACAACCCATCTAAGCACTATATAACTACACAAATCATCATCCAATTCATTTTTCAACATCAATTCCTCAATTTTTCCTCAAAGGTTCGAATCTTGCCCTATGACATTCCAAGGGATTTCCATTCAATTTTAATCATTCCAACCCTCATACAACCTATTATATCATCATATCATCATGCCACAATTTATCAAACAAGTCTCAACACCAAAATTCACAAGTCCAAAATCATGATCATCAAATTTTTCTAAGTTAAATTCATCAATTTTCACCAATAAATTTCATCGCATTTCTAGCTTTAATACATCATTCTAACACATTATCATCTAATACACATTTTCAAATTGAGCTCTCTAACACAACATATCATCAATCAAAGCTTTAGGTCACAAAATCAATTCATCACAATCAACCGTTTAAAATGCAAGAACACTCACCCAATTGGAAGGTATAAGACTCCTCCTAAGCATACTCCACCATTGGAGCATTTAAAAGCTCCAAGAACACAAAATTCCTCACCAAAACCGCAGCTGTAAATGGCCAAGATCTCCTCACACACGCGATTTCAAGGCTCAAGAGTGGTACCAATGTGTTTAGGAGGTGTTTTCCAACAAGTTTCAAGACAAAAATCGTTGGATTCGGTGGAGATTTGACCAAGTTATGGAAGAAAGAAAGCTTGAGCAATTCTTGGCCATGGAGGGGCTGCTGCACGCGGGAGAGAAGAGAGGGAGGAGAGAGAAAGTGTGAAAAAAAAGGTGAGTTTGACTCACTTAAGTCACAGGCGGGTCCCACACGCGTTTTAACTTTAATCAATCACCTAATTTCAACCACAAATTCATGACCTACGTATTTTTCTTGTTCATGTCATATTTTTGTTTCCCAAAAATACTGATAAAATTTTCACGCTTATCGGTACAATTATACCGCAGTATTTTTACACCGGAAAATCACTATTCATCAATTTTTCCCAAAATGACTCAATTCCATCAAATTTCATCAAAATCATATTTCCTAACTCAAAAAACCATTTATAACTCATATTTGAAACCTAGAGCTCAAAACTCAATCGGCACGTTTTACGGTGCAATCGTACCGCGGTATTTTTACCCGCGAAAAACACTATTCACTGATTTTTCTGAAACTTGCCTGTCCACTCAATTTTTCGTTCTGAACCCATTTCCAGGGTTATTTTTACCATCTGAGACCTTCTACTCAATTTTTATCTTCCTAGGGTTGCGTGTTGGCTAATTACCGTTTTGCCCTTTCTTTGTATTTTGGCCTAATCTTTAGGATTTTCACTAATCCATCACTTGATTGCTCACTTAATATTTTAATTACTTGATTTAAAATTGTGAGGTGTTATATTCACCCAAACTTTTTAGAATTTTGTCCGCAAAATTAAATCATACTCATCCGCTAACTCAGGACACAGTCGGAGAATCTCATCCTCCCGCTCCCAAGTAGCATCCTCAAGTGTGTTCCTTTACCACATTACTTTTATCACAAGCATGATCTCCTTTTTATGATACTTATTATCCTTTGATCCTTCACAATCACTTGTCTCTCATGGTTCTGTGACCTTTTAATTCACAATACTTTACACTTTCTCTGGTCTCCCGTTACCCTTTCGCTGATTTGTAGGTAATAATATAACAATATTACGGATTTGTCGGTATCAATTTACCTCATTCTCATCTTTATCCATCTTTCTGACCTATGGTCGTTCTCAAAAGCATCTAATCGCTTTCATGCACATTCACTAGTTATTCCTGGAGTATTTCCAACTCACGTTCTTTAGTACTTAACTTTTTTCGCGGTCCTCACTGTTTTGACAATACCCCAACAACCATTTCTTTCCATTACTGTCACTACTCTTATCATTTCGTTGTTTTCTTGGCTTTCACCCAACCACATGCTTTCTAGTTTCAAAGGCACTTTGTCGTGTCCTACAATTCCGATTCACATTAAATTCTATACTCATATACTTTACTTTTCCTTGTCACGTGCCTTCACCTCTTTTTAGGTACTCACAACTATATCTTTCTCTCTGTGATACGAAACTAACAATACTCATCATAGTTTATATTTTCGATTAGCCCTATAAGGCCCTTCAACCACAAACACACTCCCGAATTTTCTTTTCCATCCACAAAATCATGTTCATAATTTACACTCATTGTTAAACTCTTTATTAACTTAACCATCTCAATTTTACCAACTCAATCAGCTCAACTCCATACTTAGACCTCTCATAGTCTAAACACAACACTCATTAATGACCTCCACATGAAGGCCTCGTGCTTAATATTTTCTCCCACTAACTATTTTCAACTTTCATTCCACTCCGGTGTTACAACTTAACCATTTGTTCCACTTATTTATACCACTTCTTCGTAATCATCGTCATTTAATCCTGGATGTCAAACTCAATGTAATATCACCTTACAGTTTTACCAACTTTCACCAAATACCTTGGGACGAATCATTTTTCCACACCCATTTCACTATTAACTGATGGACCACTAAAAATGTCATGTCTCTCACATGCAAGTCTCATCCTATAGGAATCTTTGAAACTTGATTATCAAGTCACATAAAACTAAATCCATCATTGCCACCACTTATACAATTCCCCACCGATTGGTATCTCAATCTCTCAGAATATTCCAAGCTACCACCGCACTCAGCCCTACCTCATTAATACTTAACCAAAACAACATCAACATTGTTCATTTTCCACACACTTTCCACGATAAGTGGCATATGCGATTATATATAACACTTCTCAATCTACTCCACCCGTAAGTCAGGCTATCAAATTTTTTGGTAACCAATTACAATTCCAGTTTCCAACTATATTTACACATTCGTGCTTGATTCCATCACAATTTACCTTTTCTAAGGGTTAATAATTCACCGTTTTAACCTGAACTCTTGATCATCACCAGCCTTCTTAGAAGGACACTTACTCCATCTGTCAACATTAAATCACATTATTATCTCTTTTATCATAAGGCGAGGATTCCAACAAACTTATTACCTCACTTGGAGCCGAAATTATTTCATCGAACTTACTTTACACCCACAATAGTGCTTCACTATCACACTTCTAAATTCTTACACACTATGCCTCACCTCTTATATCCAAATCTGACGTATTTTGTTCATTTACAAACATCTGACCTCATTTTTGCGTTAATCACATGGAAGAACTCTCTCGATACAGTGGGTAACAACATTCACAGGTTTTAACCGCTCGAGCTCTTGCTGTCCTCAGGGCCCCAGATGTAATGACCCACCGATCAGAGAATCCACCCATATAATCCATGCAGTAATGATAACCTACCACCTGCTGACTGTGTTCTAATAGTATTCCCAATGTTTCTTATTTGTGCACTTATGTAAACCAACTCAACTATAATAGCAGTCTCATCACTGCGGGATACTTCCTTATCTCATATCACTCATATAACATAATAATAGTCTCCGGGAACATAATCCACACGGAGATGGCTACACACTCCGGGCACATAGGCCGCACAGAGATGGTAATATCAAGTCACCCAATGCACAGAGGAGTTCATATTTATATCACATCTGTGCACCCAGTGCACAGGGGAGTTCATACTTATAACATATCCGTATATAACGGCAAAACTGGTACTCCGTACACTCCAGATCACACATGGACCCAGTCCATTTGGTGTCTGTCTCACCTCTGTATATATAACAGCAAAATATCTTTGGTATATTCACATGGGGCTATCCCCATAATCATAGCAGTAGTGGTATAATATACCCTGTTACATATAAGTCAATTCGTCTTACTCTCTCATTTCATTCTTCTCACTGATAGTTTACACATAAGTCACTATTATCATAATTCACATTCTCTTCGTAATTTCGTACACGTTTTCTAACTTTTAATAGTTTTTTCTGTCATGTTACCGTTCAAATCCATAGTCCATTATCTCTTCCTTGCTTATTCTTCTCACAGATTATTTTCTCTCTTACTTTGACTATTCAATTGGCATAGTTCATACATAATCTCTATTCCGTGAATCCAGAATTTTCTCAAAGTTCTGTACACATCTCACATATACTTCCCATCACACAGGGATCTTCTAAACATATTCGTCCTATCACAAAAGACTAATTTCACCTCAATCCGTGCACTGGAAAATTATATCAATCCTTGCACTAACACTTATACCTCAACTCATTAACTAATCTTATCATTTTTGTTTTGACATTACACATTAGCTCTTTTGCTAAACACATAATTCCACACTTTATTGTAACTTAGTTCATACACTAATCACATGATTTCCCATCAGGTTGTACATTAGCTCATTCTCTAATCATACAATCTCTTCAGATACTTCCCATCATCGGGGATTTCATTCGGCCTCATTGTCCTTTTACAAAAAAATTTAATAATTTACCTCAACACGGATAATTAGGCGCTCAGGCCGTCACAAGGTGTACATACATATATATGTATACTGGCACTTAGGCCATCACTGGATTATTATCCGTTTATTCATCAGAATAGGTATACTGGCCATCAGGCCATTAGGTATTATTCACAATGCATTACAACATCCACAAGTAACTAGGCCATTTTAAATTACGATATTCATTCTTTGAGATTTCCAAGGGACCTCCATCATGGATCAATCCTCTTATGCTTCATAACACCTGAATCTCTACATAGTAGCCATTTCCAAGGAGAATTCCACACATTAACGCACACATATAGTCATATTTGTTTCCTTCATGGCATATCGGTCAAGCTAAACCATTATTCCGTTACGGACAATCATACTCTCAATGAACCTTGTTCAATGCCATCCATGGCGATTCTCTCAACTTCTTCCTTATACATATAATACATAATTAATTCATCTCGCCTATGTTTAATCAACACTACCTCCTTATGGGTTTAAATCCCATATTTCAATATATCTCAATTTAACAATTGACCAGCATTATAATTTCAAGTGGTCAAATCCCATAGGATTAATCATCAATTATTCTATTTATTTCTCTGCATGAACCATCTCAATTTGTTTAAGTGTACATCATCCATCAGGGACTTATAACTTCTAATCAGACATAGAATATTCACACTCATACCTGAGCATACCTGTTCACCATTTTCAACAATCCAACAGGTTCTAAACCTCTCACCTTGATGAAGTATATTCACCAAGTCTATTGTACACACTATACTACACACATACTTGGAAGCTTCACCAATACCTTTTCCATACTATGGACTCATCTCAATTATATATCTTTATTATTCATGGTACTACAAGGTTCATCCAAGCAATACCGTACATATCATAGATTTGTTTACAACTTTCACTTATAATCCAGCATTATAAATTTCATCTACAAGATCAGACGAAACATTTAAGTCTGTTTCCCATAAGTCCTATAATATTCATATTTTACTTACTGCCATCTCTTGTCCATGAAGCAGTCAACACTGCATCCACAACATCAGGCTAAGGACTTACATTTGGTGCTCCACAGTTGCCACGTAGGCTTCTTACGATGACTACGCATGTCACACAAAGGAATGGGTTGATCAGACCCACACTAAGGAATCACATATGCAGTAATCGATAAGAATCTACATACAACTATGCAACACACAACACAACTATATATACATTATCAGAGTTCCCTAACAAAACTGCTCTGATACCATAAAATGTAACAGCCCGTTACGTACCGGTATTGTTAACATTAATTATGATATTAAGCGCAGTTACAATCACAGCAGTTCATTTATAAAAAACGAGAATAAATTTTTTCCGACTATTACGCGAGCATTTAAATCATAAAAAGGCGTAATAATTAAAAGCTGTGACCGTAACCGTAAACTCTTGCGGAAGACTTATTTAAACTGTTTTTATCACTTACGTTACTTATTATAAGTTACTAAGGAGTTCCCATAAACTCACTTAGCCAATTTCCAACTTTACGTTTTATACCAATTCGAACATGTTACACTCTAAGTTTTTCTGCGACCAAACCGATCGCAACCAACCCTACTTCTCAGATTATATCTTTGTGTTACTTAATTCCCTTTTTAACAAGCTAAAATACGCTCAATTCGGAGCTCATTTGCTCCGGTTATCGCCGTTTGAAGTTGGATAAGCAATTAGCCCAAACAACCCCAAAAACAGCCCAAACCACTCACTTTGCCCGAATTACTGCACTCAATCGACTCAACCATTTGCTCTCAAATTTTTATCCTACAAACTAGACATCTCAAACTTCATTTTGATATATCACACGCTTAATTTGACGGAGAAACGAAGCGGGAATTAATTTCCAAATCCGGTCCAGAATCTGCCTCAGGTGCAGGGGCACATGGGCAGTCCGTGTTTCTCTATTTTTTTCAGGCCGAAGATCAACCCAGATTTTCCTCAAATTTGGACACAAGGTAGAGGACATCTCAACCTTCAAAATGGCATATGGCACGTCCCTAGGGGACTTCTATGGAGGGAGATATGCTCTCCCGAAGTTCGCCTAAAATCTGCCAATTCTACAGAAAATTCGCCAGAGTTTCCTTTGTTTTTCCAATAATCCCAAATTTGTAAAAGATCATTTAACCTCAATTGTACCTAATAAACACATGATAATACAGTAATAATCCAATGGGTGGCACACACAAGGACCGACAACGCCTTGGGGCACTTACAACCCAATCCAGTTTATAGTTATTAAACATAGAGTCCATATTAATCATTCTTAAGTAGTTGCAATCACTAACACCTTTTTCATGCATATTTCCATCATACATATTATCATAACCTAAAATAGGCCTAAGGCCCTTCCATCATAATTAGACATGCATCAATACTATTACAATATGGCTTTACAAATTACAACTTGAAACTAAAACTTCAAATTACATTCTTCTAAAATTTCGACTTAATTAAAAGACAACATAACCAAATACATCACTACTAGACTTAGGCAAAATGGCATGAACAAGATGCTAATGAAGCTACTAATAAATACAAATGACATGTTCATGCCCTAAGTCTAGCCTAGGCCACACGGCCAACAAAATGCAAAATAAGAAACGCTCCATCGCTCACTCTGCGGGCCTCTTGCCCGAGGCTCCTGCTCCACTGCTACCTCCTGAAATAAATGCCCCGAGACGGGGTGAGATATACGAATATATCTCAGTAACCAAGAGGTTCTGGAGAAAACTCCACCCAATGGTTCACTTCGATGCATATCAATAGAATACAACAACCACTTTGAAAACGGGATATAGCAAGGGATTTAGAGAATGGGGAATATAAAGAAAACAAAATACGACGATACGGGATGGTAACCCCAATTCCACGTACGCCCTCGGCATATATAAGCCTATGGGTATCATCCAAGGTGTGTTCACAGAAACCACAACCATGATGCCCAAACCAACCAAAACGCCAAAGACATTCCTAGTGTGCTCCTACCCGGATCACACACCATGACCGCAGTCAACTGGAACTCCCTCCTGGAGACCTATCCAGCGGAAGTCCGAAAATGCCCGAAGGCTAATAAAACTGTCTACTGGCCAGAGACTCGGTACATAAGTACCCATAGCAATAATGCATGCATGCTCATGTGTTCTAAACTATTCATACACACTTCCTACCGTTGCCATCAACTGGCAAGGTGGAACAGAAAAGGGGAACAAGCCCCAGTACCAAGAGGTTACCTTAATTCGTGTTTCCACAAGCTCCGCAGCAGCTTATCCCTCAACTCGGTACACAGCGGAATGCCTACACAGAGGACATTCCCAATCACTCTCAGTTCAACCCATACATGTTAATTTATAATTACACATGCAATGAACCAATTTCTTACCTCAATCCACTTGGTCCCGGACCAAGGGCAATTCACTGATTCAAGATTCGGGATTCAGGTCGACGTACGGCAACCTATACAATAACGTACATCCATCAGTACTCGTCAAATAGTATCAAAACGCAAAAACACAAAAATCCTCCCCATCCTCCCTTGATGGTTCGGCCATTGTAGTGTAAATGTGAGATTTATTTTTCTAAATTTTCTTTCTCATTTTGTTACGTCTCATTAGGTTGTCAATAGGCCAGTTCAAGTGCCGGTTCGTCATTTTCGCGTCGAATTACATCAAAACGCGGAAATCGCCAAATCACCCCTTTTCCCTTTGGAGGTTCGGCCATGTAGGTGTAAATTTGAGATTTATTTTCCTAAATTTTCTTTCTCATTTTATAACACTCCCTTAGGTTGTTTTGAGGCTAGTTCAATCGTCGTTTTTCCGTTTTTCGACATTTACGCATCGTTTTGCGAAATATTTCATTCTGGGCTCATTTAGGTCTCTAAACACAATTTAATTTTCCCATTGATTCAAACACTTGCCAATCACAACACAACCCATCTAAGCACTATATAACTACACAAATCATCATCCAATTCATTTTTCAACATCAATTCCTCAATTTTTCCTCAAAGGTTCGAATCTTGCCCTATGACATTCCAAGGGATTTCCATTCAATTTTAATCATTCAAACCCTCATACAACCTATTATATCATCATATCATCATGCCACAATTTATCAAACAAGTCTCAACACCAAAATTCACAAGTCCAAAATCATGATCATCAAATTTTTCTAAGTTAAATTCATCAATTTTCACCAATAAATTTCATCGCATTTCTAGCTTTAATACATCATTCTAACACATTATCATCTAATACACATTTTCAAATTGAGCTCTCTAACACAACATATCATCAATCAAAGCTTTAGGTCACAAAATCAATTCATCACAATCAACCGTTTAAAATGCAAGAACACTCACCCAATTGGAAGGTATAAGACTCCTCCTAAGCATACTCCACCATTGGAGCATTTAAAAGCTCCAAGAACACAAAATTCCTCACCAAAACCGCAGCTGTAAATGGCCAAGATCTCCTCACACACGCGATTTCAAGGCTCAAGAGTGGTACCAATGTGTTTAGGAGGTGTTTTCCAACAAGTTTCAAGACAAAAATCGTTGGATTCGGTGGAGATTTGACCAAGTTATGGAAGAAAGAAAGCTTGAGGAATTCTTGGCCATGGAGGGGCTGCTGCACGCGGGAGAGAAGAGAGGGAGGAGAGAGAAAGTGTGAAAAAAAAAGGTGAGTTTGACTCACTTAAGTCACAGGCGGGTCCCACACGCGTTTTAACTTTAATCAATCACCTAATTTCAACCACAAATTCATGACCTACGTATTTTTCTTGTTCATGTCATATTTTTGTTTCCCAAAAATACTGATAAAATTTTCACGCTTATCGGTACAATTATACCGCAGTATTTTTACACCGGAAAATCACTATTCATCAATTTTTCCCAAAATGACTCAATTCCATCAAATTTCATCAAAATCATATTTCCTAACTCAAAAAACCATTTACAACTCATATTTGAAACCTAGAGCTCAAAACTCAATCGGCACGTTTTACGGTGCAATCGTACCGCAGTATTTTTACCCGCGAAAAACACTATTCACTGATTTTTCTGAAACTTGCCTGTCCACTCAATTTTTCGTTCTGAACCCATTTCCAGGGTTATTTTTACCATCTGAGACCTTCTACTCAATTTTTATCTTCCTAGGGTTGCGTGTTGGCTAATTACCGTTTTGCCATTTCTTTGTATTTTGGCCTAATCTTTAGGATTTTCACTAATCCATCACTTGATTGCTCACTTAATATTTTAATTACTTGATTTAAAATTGTGAGGTGTTATAGTTATCATTCCAATCGAAACCATAGATATTTAAAAAATAAATAAAATAGAAAACCCACATATCTAAATATATCCAATGTTAAACACCAACTGAAAAAATTAACAAACTCAACTAGACAAAATCAAATTTACAAAATTAAAAAACAAAAAAACCAGTTAATAGTCCAGTAATATGATGTCTGGGCAGACAGAAACAAAAGCACACAATCGAACATCCACAGTTTTCAAGAAAAAAAAAGAAACGAAATCAAAAGAAAAGAAAAGCAAGAACATAATGGAAAAGCCACACCCTAAATATTGCCAGAATAATAAAGAAAAAGAAAGAAACAAACATATATTTCATATGGTATTGACAAGCAACTGTTGACAAGCCACACCCTCAATCTTTTATTTTCAAGAAAAAAAAAGAAACATACTGTATTTTCAAGAAAAGAAAAAAGAAAAGAAAAACGAAATCAAAAGAAAAGAAAACCAAGAACATAATGGAAAAGCCACACCCTCAATATTGCCAGAATAATAAAGAAAAAGAAAGAAAGAAACATATATATTTCGTATGGTATTGACAAGCAACTGTTGACAAGCCACACCCTCAATCTTCTATTTTCAAGAAAAAAAAAGAAACATAGTGTATTTTCAAGAAAAGAAAAAAGAAAAGAAAAAAGAACACAGTCGAATATCAGCAAGAAATATCAGCAAGAATATGATGTCTGGGCAGACAGAAACAAAAGCATACAATCGAACATCCATAGTTAACAAGAAAAAAAAAGAAACGAAATCAAAAGAAAAGAAAAGCAAGAACATAATGGAAAAGCCACACACTCAATATTGCCAGAATAATAAAGAAAAAAAAAAGAAACATATATATTTCGTATGGTATTGACAAGCAACTGTTGACAAGCCACACCCTCAATCTTCTATTTTCAAGAAAAAAAAAGAAACATACTGTATTTTCAAGAAAAGAAAAAAGAAAAGAAAAACGAAATCAAAAGAAAAGAAAAGCAAGAACATAATGGAAAAGCCACACCCTCAATATTGCCAGAATAATAAAGAAAAAGAAAGAAAGAAACATATATTTCATATGGTATTGACAAGCAACTGTTGACAAGCCACACCCTCAATCTTTTATTTTCAAGAAAAAAAAAGAAACATACTGTATTTTCAAGAAAAGAAAAAAGAAAAGAAAAACGAAATCAAAAGAAAAGAAAAGCAAGAACATAATGGAAAAGCCACACCCTCAATATTGCCAGAATAATAAAGAAAAAGAAAGAAAGAAACATATATATTTCGTATGGTATTGACAAGCAACTGCTGACAAGCCACACCCTCAATCTTCTATTTTCAAGAAAAAAAAAGAAACATAGTGTATTTTCAAGAAAAGAAAAAAGAAAAGAAAAAAGAACACAGTCGAATATCAGCAAGAAATATCAGCAAGAATATGATGTCTGGGCAGACAGAAACAAAAGCATACAATCGAACATCCACAGTTATCAAGAAAAAAAAGAAACGAAATCAAAAGAAAAGAAAAGAAAAGCAAGAACATAATGGAAAAGCCACACACTCAATATTGCCAGAATAATAAAGAAAAAGAAAGAAAGAAACATATATATTTCGTATGGTATTGACAAGCAACTGTTGACAAGCCACACCCTCAATCTTCTATTTTCAAGAAAAAAAAAGAAACATACTGTATTTTCAAGAAAAGAAAAAAGAAAAGAAAAACGAAATCAAAAGAAAAGAAAAGCAAGAACATAATGGAAAAGCCACACCCTCAATATTGCCAGAATAATAAAGAAAAAAAAGAAAGAAACATATATTTCATATGGTATTGACAAGCAACTGTTGACAAGCCACACCCTCAATCTTCTATTTTCAAGAAGAAAAAAGAAACATACTGTATTTTCAAGAAAAGAAAAAAGAAAAGAAAAAAGAACACAGTCGAATATGAGCAAGAAATATCAGCAAGAAACCCACATACTCAATCTTTTCAAGCAAGAAATATCAGCACATAATCAAACATTTTCAAGAAAAAAAGAAAAGAAAAGAGAAGAAAAGAAAGGGCAGAAGTAACATACCTAGGTATTGACACCTTTGTAGGAGTGTTGCCAAACAATACAGGCTGGTTGGGTCATCATCTACTTGCATCCCATGTCCCATATTCACCAATTCCATTGTCTTGATAAAACAATCCAAGAACAAGAGAAAGAAACAAGCAAGAACAAGAGAAAGAAACTAGGTAGCCCAAAGAAACCAAGAAAACTTTAAGAAGGAGTGAAAACAGAGAAAGAAACCCTAAGAAAACCTTAAGAAAACAGAGAAAGAAACCCTAAGAAAACCTTAAGAAGAGTGAAAAGAGAGAAAGAAAATTTTTAATTTATATTTTTTGGCGGCAAAACTATGATGACCGTTGTATTCTCTTAACTCTTAACTCGTAAGTTATTTTCGTCCCTCTGAAGTTCTAATTTAGCTACTCTTAAAATTTATTATATTTACTAATTTATATTAGCTAATGTATATACATATTAAAAAATATATGTGTGGATGGACAGCTGAGAAATATATATTCTAATTTTAAGGAAATAAAATTCATTTTAATTATTAAAAATATGAGACATGATTGGGTTGAGAAAAAATTCATCACAATATATATATATATATAATTCATTGTAGTTTGACTAATTACTTTGATTAATTTAATAAAAAAACCCGCGATTCACACTAAAATAAATATAATCATAATAATATTTATTAAAAAATTGGCTTTACTAAATGCTAACATCTTTTAAACAAGAGTAACAGAAGAAAGCTTGAGAAGAAGCATTTACAAAGATCTTAATCTAGATGACTTTAAAGAAACTTTGGTTATTGATACCACCATTTGCAAAAAAATCAACAGACGCTTAAACGAGAATTAAAATGCAATGAACATTATTTACCCCCAAAAAAAAAAACAGAAATGCAAAGAAGATTGAGAGAAGACAATCTTATAGTTCTATTGGTTGTGTCCCCACAATCACAACATAATACAGAATGAAGAAGAGGTACTTACTTACCAGAGAGGTGACTACTTCAGTTGTTTGATGAAATACTTCTGAGGGATCTACACCACAGAACACTGGCAGGACCTTGGTATATTTGGTTCTGCTCCGCTCCATTATTACCTCCTTAAAACATTTCCAGAGAAAATAGTGTTTACTATTTTCTCTGGAAATGTTTTCAGAAAACAATAACATAAACACTATTTTGAAACGCCTCATCATTATCATGTAAAAAAACACTAGTTGTTTGTTGGGTGCACATGCAAAGAAGAGAGTGGTTCTGATCTGTAATATAATGGGGTAGGTGGTGGCGGTTTCGGTGAACTGAACACAATGGATCTATGGAAGTGAAATGAGAGTCCAAAGATAATGTAAAGTGAGAGAGAATGGACAGATCGCAGCAATAAGTTTTTGAGAAAGGTGAAAAAGAGAGACACGTAGAGATAGAAAGGTAGGAAGCGGAAAAGCTCAAGAGAGAAGAGTGGACGCAAAAAAATAAAAGCAAGCTCTATTGTCAAATCACAACTTTCACATTAGGTGAAATGAGGACTGACAAAAGCAATTAATGGCTCTGATCTCCGATCAACAGAACAGTAGTATCTCTCTCCTATTCCCCAAATAAACTTTAATCTCATACTACCATCCTTATAAACAAGAGAATACATCGATATCAGGAGCAAGGGACTCCCTCTGTAGGGAAAAAGCGAAAGACTATGCATGACACCAGAGATTATAAACTACAGAATAGGTGAATGAATGATACAGGGCTACACAGCACAGCTAGATAGTTTTAATATAATAATCAATGGAGTCATAGCAGCAGGGATTTTAACTACAATTGTTTAAAATTAAAAAAAATGATATACTATTTAATATGTTTAAAATTTAAAAAAAATAATAATAATATTCTTCATCTTCAATCTTTATTAATAATTTGACAATATCACATTATCATTTTTGAAAAGAAAAAAGATTCAAAATTCCATAAGAAGCCAAGTTTTTGAGAAAGGTGAAAGAGAGATACACGTATAGAAAGGTAGGAAGTGGAAAAGCTCAGGAGAGATGCAAGGAACCAAATAAAGCTCTCTTGTCAAATCACAAATTAGGTGCTCTGAGGATCTGACTCTGACTCTGATCTCTGATCAACAGAACAGTAGTCTAGCATCTCTCCTATTCCCCAAATAAAGTAACACAAACAATGCAATTAAACTTCAATCTTATTAAGAAATTTTTCAAATTCATTTATTTATTTATCTTCTTCTCTTCAAATTAATCACACACTAAACTTAAACAACTATTAATTAACCTCCTCTTATATACATGCATGTTTTTAAAAGCAGAGGCAAAAAGTAATAATAGTGAGTGAACCGAAACAGAGCTTCTAAGATTCATTCAGTTATATATAAGAAACTTAACACTATAAACAAAAGTAATAATACAGACAGATACAATGAATGAACCATCATAGAGCACAAACAAATATACATACATGACACATACAATATTAATAATGAGGAATTAAGAAAAAATAAAGGTATGGCATGGTATGGAGGGGAAATTACCTTATCCTCAGCATTCAGCAGCAAGTAAAGGAAGATTATTGAGAAGAATCTCAACTCAAGAGGCTCAGTGTCGGGGGTCATCAAGAGGACTAGCTCATAAATGCCTCTATTCAGTGCCTTTTTTGAGCTGAGCTACAAATACAAAAAGAAATACATGTTTTATGGTCGCTGAAACAAAAAAGAAAGAAAGAAAAAAAACGCAATAACACACATAAAATAAATGGAAGAACCAATGAAATGAAAGCAGAGGCGAAAGAAAGTTCCTTTCTTGTGAGTTGAGCTGCTGCTCGTAGTTGGTAGCTTATCTTGTTGAACAAGATCTTCAACAGTATTGTTATTGTGAGTTGAGCTGAGCATCGGCCAAAGGTAACCACCATTTTTGTGATTTGATTGAAAGATAGAAAGAAAACTTGAAGAAGAACATTCATTCAAGTCAGATTCAATGAATCGTTTGTTTAGAAGGAAGAGAAGATAACGAAAAGAAAAGGTAACCAACCATTTTTGTGATTTGATTGAAGGGTGAGAAGAGAAGAGAAGAGGGGGCTTAGGGTTTTTCTTTGGTGGAGAAGAGAGAGAGGGAGAAGAAAGAGAGGAATGAGTGAGTGTAATTAAATTAAATCCCGCCCAATTAAATTACATTTTTTACATTTAAGCTAGATGCCAGTGAAAATTAAAATTAAACAATGAAAACATATATGTACGAGTAAACAAGAGATTACATCGATATCAGTAGCAAGGACTCTCTTTAAATTAATCACACACTAAACTTAAACAACTATTAAGCTCCTCTTATATACTTTTTAAAAGCAGAGGCAAAGTAATAATACTGAGTGAACTGAAACTGAGCTTCTAAGATTCATTCAGTTATAAAAAACTTATCACTACAAACAAAAGTAAAAATACAGATACAATGAATAAACCATAGACTATAGAGCACAAACAAATACATGACATATAGTATTAATAATGAGGATTTAAGAAAAAATAAAGGTATGGTATGGTATGGTATCGGAAGTTACCTTATCCTCAGCAGCAAGTAAAGGAAGATTTTTGAGAAGAATCTCGACTCAAGAGGCTCAGAGTCGGGTGCCATCAAGAGGAGAAATGCCTCTGTTCAGTGTCTTTTTTAAGCTGAGCTACAAATAAAAATAAAAATACATGTTTTATGGTCGCTGAAACAAAAAGAAAAAAGAAAAAATGCAATAACACACTTAAAATAAATGGTAGAACCAACGAAATGAAATGAAATAAAAGCAGAGGCGAAAGAAAGTTCCTTTCCTGTGAGTTGAGGAGCTGCTTGTAGTTGGTAGCTTATCTTGTTGAACAAGATCTTCAACAGTATTGTTATTGTGATATGAGCTGAGCCTTATTGAAGAGAAGAGAAGAGAAGAGAAGGGGGCTAGGCTTAGGGTTTTTCTTTGGTGGAGAAGAGAGAGAGAGAGAGTGAGAGAGAGAGAGAGAAGAAAGAGAGGAATTAGTGAGTGTTATTAAATTAAATCCCGCCCAATTTTAGATGAAAAATCTTTGAAAATTGTAAATTGTAAATTTGTGATCTGAGATGAGACTGCATCTGCATGTTTCGGATTATGCATTGGTTGGTTATTTTGATCAGTTTTTTTTGGCCCAATCTAATCCATCTTTAATTAATTATAATAAAACTTTAAATTATAATATTTGCGCTGAAATCAAATTATTATAGATTACCTGCTAAAAAGCGCGTGCGTGGTCAAGTGTCCAAAGCACATTACATTGATTTGCATTGGAGAGGGCCACACTTGACTTGACAATCAGACACTACACTACACTGAGTCAAAGCAATGCAATGAATGGACTTGGGTCGGGTGTTATTTTCAGCAGCATCATCTTTGTTTTGTTTTGTTTTGGGCCCAATCCAATCCAAATATCCAATCCATCTTTGTTTTGTCACTTACATACATCGAGGAGGGAGGGATTTCTTAATTCTAAATAAATAAATGTTAATTAAAATGCTAAATAATATATCTGATTCTATATCCTATACTATACTACCGTAGAAGGAGAGGAGGGGGGAATAAATTATTATTATTAACTACTCAATGAAAGAATTAAATTATAGAACAGTTTCGGATCTTAAAAAATTATTTAGAAAGTATCTCATAGACTTTCTTTTACATAGAGGGCCTATAAACTTATACGCCGACCTATTTCATATTATTTATTTTAAATTAAATATATAAATTATTATTTTAATGGTTTTGAATAATAAAATTATATTATTTTAATTATTTTCTTTAATTCTTGAACGTCTTGTAGGCTTAAACAGGCTAACAAGTCTATGTCAAGACTTTTGTTTTTTAAATAAACATCATGCTAAATTTATAATTTGGGCATGCACAAGCTAACGAATCTGGCCATGCCTAAAGTATTTTACATGTGTCTGACCTATTTAAGCTAAAGCCTATCTCTATCCAGCCTATTTACACCCCCCTACTTTTAACAATGGTTTTTCGTTGTTGATTAAATGTGAGTACTATAAACATGCTTTTAACGTTGGTTGGCCCGCCCCGCCCCGCCACCAACCCGCAAAAACGGGACAGGGCGGGTTAACCCGCCATTAAATATGGGTGGGAAAAATGAACTCACCCCGTTTTATGGTGGGTTGGCGGGTCAACCCACCAACCCGTCAATTAAAAAAATAAATAATTAAAATTTAAAAATAAATTATATTTTATTAATTTTTCTAATATTATTTTATTTTATTTCACACTTCTTTTAATTTTTCTCAATCTCAATCTTAAATGTATACTAATATTTGTCAAAACATTCTTTAGGAACTCATTCGTCTCCATATAAAGATAACATTTGTCATAAATAAAATTGTTATTCTTTATTTTTTCTAAGAAGTACTAATGTAAAAAAAAAATTGGATATCACAAAAATTTAATGACAAATGAAATACTACTTAATTGTAAAATATATATATATATATATAACCCGACGGGTCAACCCGTTTTGACCCACTTCTAGGCGGGGCGGGTTGAAGTGGGTTGGTGGGTTGAAAATCTCAACCCAACTCGTCCCGTTTTGGCGGGTTGACCCGCCGGGCAGTGGCGGAGCCACGTTGTGGCCTACAGTTGCCTTGGCACTGGCTTATTTAGCCACGTTCATTTAGCTACATTTGAAAAGTAGCAAATTCTGTTCAAATTTTTTGAAAATTAGCCACGTTTTGGTCGTAGCCAAAGAACCGTAGCTATTTGGGCACTAGCTGAATTTTTTGGCACTTGCTAACATGTCATGCTGGCTCCGCCACTGCCGTCGTGCTCAACCCATATTGTCACCCCTAAATTTACATATAAAGTAGAGTCATCAAAACAGGCTATCTCTTCCTGTTAGGCCCTAGCTCGCACGAGTTAAGGCAAAAAATCCTACAAATAAAAAAGCCTGCATGAGCCAAAAACTTATATAATCCCACGAGATAGGGCCTGTCCACGAGCCAAAATTTCATATAAGTCAATCATTTGTCATTAATTAAAATTGTGACAGTAGCAAACAGGCATCACCAAAACCTTATCTGAAATTTCCATCCCTGATCCATCTACCGCTC
>NW_026897114.1:0-28586 GCF_033153095.1 Gastrolobium bilobum | reverse complement strand
CTTTTTCCCAGTTAAATCAGTATCAATGATTTTTGTTAATATTTTTAGAATTTTGAAAAATAGGATACGGCTGGACAGTTCTATTAGAATAATCTGAGTCTGAAACTAGCCAGTTTGAGTCTGGTCAATCCTCAATAACCCTGTTTGGCCTAAAGTGGTCAGAACTCATCTAATCTGTTTTTTTTTCCGCTAATCTTTTTTTTAAGTATCCATGAGGTTGTAATCAAATAAAGATTTTTGCTTAGAAAGAAATTTTTTTTATAACGCATAACTCTAAATAATGAACAGTTGAACACTTATGCAAGGTTGTAAAGATCACAATGATTGATATAGGATCATACAATCTTACGCTGTTTTGTGGGATCTTCGTTCTCAATTACAATTACGTGCTCGGTTTGGTGAGATTGTGGTAGGATTATAGGGATCAGCTAATTTTGCAGTCTAGGCAGCCACCATCCAAGTGGCAGAGCAATCCAATTCTCAGGGGGAAAAAAAACAAAAAAAGAAACCAAGCCTACCAAAATCCTAAACACCCCATTTGATCTCTTTCTCTTATTCAACCTCATCTGGAACATCCCATTCGACCTCATTCTCTCATCTGAACCCTAATGCAATGGTCTGTGCTTGGTGCAACTTCAATTTGTGGGTGGTTTGACTGGGTCCCTGCTTGGGGTGACTCTGGCTAACGACTGGGTTTGACTGTGGCTAATCTGGGTTGTGGCTGAACTCTTTCTCCTTCAATCTGTTACTGTTTTGATCTGGGTGGGTGGTTATTGGTTTGCTTTTGCTTATTGTGCTCTGTTTCAGTGTTTGGTTCTGTTTTGGTTGGCTGTACTTGTGTTCTGGTTTTGCTGGTATGAAATTTTCATCTAGTGGGACTGGTGGTAGTGTGAAAACATCATTCAGTTGTGATTTAAAGGACTTAGAATTTATGTTACTTTGTATGTGATAGTCTAGTGTATTGGCAAGCGTGTAACCTTCAAAACTAAGAATTGAGTGATTAGATTGCTGGAAGATCATTTGTTAGTTGCTACTACTAGCCTTTAATTTGAGTCGCTTGCTTTTGATTTTTCGTTATGTAACTTTGCACTGTCAAACATTTAATCTGAAGGTTACTAATCTGAAATTCTTTAAATTTGTAGGTCAAAGAGGTAATAGTTTCATTCTTTATTCTGATGGAACAGGGCAAAGCTACAAGACAGGTATCTACATCAATATAGGTTTATAGAAATCTTGTTTTCTGTTCTCTTCTCCACCTTTTTTATTTTGAAATTCTATTTTATACTTATGGAAACAAGGTTTCTTGTAGTGTTACTCAAGTCCTTATGTTATCTATCTGATAATGTGAATCAGGATCTCGATCAATGGTGTGAGGAACTAATTAAAGAGGAGTTTGGGGAGGAATGTAATTTTGATGTGGATGATGCAGTTGGAGAAATTGGGAATTGTTACTCGGGTGAGATTTCCCAAAATTCTCTCGTTCTAATTGAAGTATTTAATATTGCATCTCTTCAATGGAAAACTTGGGTTCCTTTTTTATGTAACTTTGTTTTTGTTATTTCCACTTCTTTTTATCTCTCTACATTTTAAAGTGAATGGTTGCAAATCTTTAAAGGTTAAATGAGTGTGCTAATAGCAGTTGGAAATTTCTTATAAGCAAATAGGAAAGATCATGTGTGGTGTTTCCTTTATAGTAGTATAGATGAATCTTTGTTGTCTAAATTTGTGTTAAATGTGCTATTGTTGAATTTGGTAATTTTTATTTTGGAAATATTTGAAGAAATATTAATTGTTTGAGCCATGTTTGCCAATTAGAGATGAGTCATTGTATTTATCTTTTATCGCATCAATTTCATTTTAGAGATTTTAATATATTTCTAGACTGAATGAGAACATCAAGGAAAATTGAAACCTATGGATTATTATTATTATTTTGTTTGCTTTGTGTTAGTATCTTAAGTTGTAGCTACTAGATTTTGTCAACTAGTGTAAAACTCTTAAGGTTGATGAAATGGTATGCTGCTATGATTGCTAGGAGATTATTTTTTATTATTGTGACCCTAAGAAATTTTTGCTCTGAAGAGATTTTGATTTTTGTGTTGACTGTAAGCTGACCTTTGAATTCAGGATTCTATTGGTCGGTATCAATGTGTTGGGCTGAAACGGGCTAACGAGATCATTGGCACCACCACTGAAGAGCTTGTCCTTAAGGCAAGACAGGGAAACATTACTCCTTGATGTTGTTTACAATTGGTGCTTCTCAGTCTCATGTACATGTTAAACAATCCTAGATTGATATCACACTCATCTCTTCTTATACAGAAGTTAGTTAATTTCTGCTTTCTGTTTATCCTCTTCTGTATTTTTCATGTAAGTCTATGTCAATGTGTGTTGAAATTATAGAGATTTAGGTAGGGAAGGAATATAAGAGATAATAAAGACCGAATAACATGAAATTGGTATTGATTTTATGTGTTATGATGTGATACAAACTATAAAGCGTTAATTCCTATCTATTCTAAAAGTAGATTTCAAATTCTAATTTAATAAGAAAATAAATTGGGAAAAATAAATAAGTTAGGAAATTATTCCTAAGTGATCATATTAGATACTATAAATTAATTTTGGAATAAATATTTTATTAAAATGAATTCCATATTTGGAATAGTTCATTAAAAACAAAGTTTTCTTGTGTGTTACGTAAATATATTTTCTGGTATAAAACTTCAAGAATATTATATTGTGCTCTATATATAACAAACGAATAAAGAAAAAAAGATAAAAAAAAAGGTGATTTAAATACATATTCTCAAATCGACCACAAAGAATCTTGCTGCCAAGAATGGAATTTCGATTTTTGATTTATTGTCTTACGAGGAATATTTACAATTATTATAAAGGATAAAATATATATAATTCCCTTTAGTTATAGTTTAATTTCGTAAAGTATCTTATTAAATTTTAGTAACTAGATTTCACGAAATTACTAAATTTACAAAGTAGTGAATTTAATTTGCCGCGAATGTGAAAAAAAAAAAAAAAAAAAAAAACCTTCCTAAAGAAAATAATATGCGACATTTGATGAATTATGAAGCATTTTTCGTGGGTTGGAGTTGGCTTAGAACGAAGACTTTAATAATGTTATCATAGAAAGTGATTCTTCAAGTGCGATTATTGTGCTCACTTCGGATAGTGAAACAGTCCGTGAGCTTCAACTTGTTGCTCGTATGTAGACATGGATTAGAAAAAATTGGCAGGTTCATTTGCAACATACATACAGAGAAGGAAATATGTGCACAAATTGGTTGGCAAACTACATTCTTAATGTCAATGATCTTGCGGACTAGATGGTATTTGTGGAATCTCTGAGTGGTATACTATTGTTATATCAGGCTGATCTTGCCTCTGTAGGGGGGAGCAAGTCATTGGTATTTGTTAATTAATTTTTTTTTTCCTTTTTGTTTGGGCCTTAACTGTCGTTTACCAAAAAAAAAAATTTACAAAGTTTTGAGTCACGTGAGAGTTTTTGTAATAGATTTATAGTTGAAGGGTTCTTTCTGTTTAAGCATAATATAAATTGTTATTTATTAGCTTAATCTATATAAGTTATATTACATGTAAAAGTCTATGGAAGAATTTTTTAGGATGAGACTAATTTTATCATTGCATAGGCCAACAAAATGGTTTAAGTTTACTTATCGCCTTAATTTACTTTTCCTTTTTATTCTTGATTTTGACTTATGAATAGGAGAATAGAATTAGTGAATGCAAACAACCATGCTTAGAGGTGGATCATATGTACCAAGATCATTAGTGCATTTACGAGATAATGCAAGAGACAATTTCATCTCTCCTCAATTGTGGATTGTGGTTAGAAATTATCTCTTGCATTATCTCACTTATGATCTTAGTCCACAAAATCCATCTCTAAGCATGGATGTTGTACATTCACTAATTTTATTCACGTATTCATGTCAAAATCAAGAACAAAAAGGTAAATTAAATTAAGGTGGTAAGTAAACTTAAGCCATTTTGTTGGCCTATGTAATGATAAAATTACCCTCACCCTTGAGAAGTTCTTCCGTAGTGAGATGATTCAACTCCCGAGTATTTCAACTATTTGAGTCAATTATAGAACTAATCTTGAGTCGGGACTTATTCTCCAAAGATGTACTTAGTGAAAATTGAATCAAAATTCTCTCATCACCTACTCAGCTTGTGTTGCTAATTGAGTTACACTCATTGGATGAAAATAGCATGATTTAATTAAGAAAATCACATACTTACATGAAAATAAAATAATTGTACTTTACGAGTAGGGAGAACTTTTTTCAGAAAATAAAATATTTTTGGCTTAATTATTTTATTTTATTTTTCAATTCACGAAACCAGAAGGTAAAAGAGGTAATATGATACTACAATTAATATGATATTAGAATAAAGAATAGGGCAAATTACATAATACCACCTTCTACTTAGATACTTTTTCAAAAAACCACCCTCTACTTTCAATTAAAACAATTACCCACCTTACACTTTAATATTGAATCAATTAAATAAATTTATTCATTTTAAGACAAAATTAACCTTGTGCTCAATCACTCACCCCCTAATTGCTCAGCCTCCCTCAACAACCACCATTTTTTCAATGTCTGTCACTCAACAACCACCATTTTTTCAATGTCTGTCCATCCAAACTTAAATTAAAAAAAAAATGGTGATCGCCATCGTAAAGACAGAAAGGGAACGATGATTGAAATTGAAAGTTAGTATCTGCGAAATTAAGCTATTGAACTGCTTCTGAGACTAAAAAATGAAAAGTCTTCAATAGGCAAAAACAGAGGGAGTTGATATATGCATAAAAGCATATTGCAAATCTAGTATGCTGGTGCAACTATAAACATTCTTTGTTTTTAATTGGTTGATAACAAGATTCTACCTTTTATTTTTTGTTCTCGTTTTGTATGTGCTTCAAAATTGTGATTATGAGAATCACTAAGTTTTGGTATGCCATAACTAAGTTGCATGCTTCCAGAAAAAAAATTGACTTAAAGTTGATATAAAAGAAAAAGAATCAGCCCAAATTTGTATAATGACATTGGAATCTATTTGTTAATCTATATTTTTGCTTCTGCGTCAATCTTCTTCTGTGTGAATCTCACTGATGCATCCATTAATGTGAAGGTTGTTTCAAAGGAAAGAATCACATTTCGAATTTTGATTAAAAAACTTTCACCATTTGCTACGAGTTTTGTAATCTCTTGTCTCTAAGTTTGTCTATTCATTTAATTGTCTGCAAAATGCTTGATAAAAAACCTAAATCAAAGCTACATTATTGAATTGTGGCAAAGATGTTCCAAATCTCTACTCTATAATATAAGAAAGGTTTTACAGTAGAAATGAAGCATCTGAAATGACTTGGAGACTTGTATTCAATCATCGTTCCCTTTCAGTCTTTCTGACAGTGATTACCATTTTTTTTCATTTAACAATGGATGGACAGACATTGAAAAATGGTGATTGATGAGCGAGGCTAAGAAGTTATGGATGATATGATTGAGCACATGGTTAATTATGTCTTAAAATTAATGAATATGTTTAATTGATTCAATGTTATAGTATAAAATGGATAATTGTTTTAATTGAAAGTACAGGGTGGCTTTATGAAAAAGTATGTAAGTAAAAGGTGGTATTATGTAATTTCTCCTAAAGAATATCAACCAACCAAACATTAAGTTTTAATAAATGATAAAACAAAGGGATAGGATATTGTGACACACAAATAATGTTACGCACAATGTTACGACCACATCTTAACCGTTGATTTTCGCCAATCAACGGTTATAATTTTTCAAATCAAACTCATTAATTAATTATTAATTCGCAACAAATGATAACCGTTAATTGACACAAATCAACGGTTAAGATGTGATCGTAACATTGTGCGTAACATCTATCCCTAAAACAAAGAGATAGGATATTGTGACACATAAATAATGTTACAGTTTCTCATCCCAAAACATCTTTGTTATTTCAATATTTTCAGTTGTTCACATGTACAGTGTAATTTATGCTTTTCTTCGACGGTCATACCGGAATCCCTGGATGACTGCAAAAAACAAAGAAAACCAATATATAAGGTTATTATGATTTAAGAAAAATTAAATACGTTGCAAATCAGTAAGTATTCATGCAGTTATGTAACATTTAAAAACACAAACTGCAATCAATAATGTTCATCAAAGTTTAATCTACCTGTAACAAATGTATTTCCTGTATAATGTAATCAATATCTTCTTTGAATTTCACCATAATCTTTCGCAATTTTTTATCCTTGTGCATCGCAATAAGTACAGAAGCTACAACATCCACCTTAATCAAGCAGTTGCTTGTATGTTGAGTGTAATTATCAGATATGGGTGTAAAACGAGTTTCAGTTATAGCTGATCTCATTGTCTTCAACACAAGACTCATCAGTTTATGGCACCGACCAAACAAAAGAAAACAAGGTTCAAGATAATAAAGCAGTATGGAGGAGGAAGTACGCTCCTTGTCACCATCTTCTGGAATGCACTGTTGTGCAACGATGAAACACATATATCAGTTAAAAACACCATAATTAACTCATGTAAAAAATAAAATAAAATACACTGATTTAGAAAAAAAAAATAATAACAGAAGAAACTAAGAAACTTACAAAATGCACTAACCAGTATAAAAAAAACAAATATACTAGGAATCTAAAAAAAAGTGTATTTTTTAAAGGATAAGATTTGATAAAAGCTGTTAGAATTAGAAATGTCACTATGAGAAAATAAAAAAATGCTTCTTCATTATCTGCTAAAAATAACAACTTTGAAGTTCAATGGTAAGTTTTAGATACCCCTCCATTTTTTATTACATGGAAAGTTCAGCCATAAAAAAAATTACATTAATGCACGAAATATAAAAAAGGAATCAAGTCCTAGGTCAATAGTAAGGGAAAAGAACCCGTAGAAGGGTCAAGTTGCCATTATTCTCATGAATTGTCACTTGGCTAAAATCGCAGTGTTGATATCTGTTGTTAGATAACTCGAAAAACCATTACCAACAAATGAAAAACCGCCTAAATCAATCTCATAAAAAAAGACAAGCAGAATTTAGGAAGTATTCCCCTAATCTCCTTTAATGTGTCTCAATGACATTTTGCAAGATCCCTCATTTCTTTCTAAAAGTTGTCAATCAATATTTCAAAGATGTTCTAAACATGTTGACTTCCAAAACAAAAACAAGCACAAGGAAAAAAATATATATGGCCTATAAGATATTTTACTTTTAATGTAAACATACTCCGGGACACCCAAAAAAATAAAGAGACGTGTGAAATAGGGAAGCGTCAACTTAGCTTCAGGAATGTATTTGTCGTGTTACGAGAGGAATTTAGACAGCATGCTCACCTGCATAGCATCCATCAGATATTCCAAAAGGTGATGGCCTAGAAAGGTAATGCTTGGCTCAGAAAGTCTTGAGGGCTTGGGCTTGGACTTGAAATCAGAATCGGAATCCAATTCAAAAATCATTCTTAAGAGAGAACAACTTTTATCCAAAAAAGGCTTTAGCGCCTGTGGCACAAAATACCAGTATAAGAACTCATGCTTCTAGAAAGTCTCTTGATGAGCCAGTAAGAAAAGCAGCAGGAAAGTAACAAGGGAAAACAAATGCTCAAACAAAGAAGAAATCTCCATACAAAAAAAATCTCAAAAACATAGCACACAATTAATTCAACTTACTATCTGTTGAACTATTATTCCCTCTATCATCTGTAGAACAAGAGGATTGTTACCCATTTGTACCATGCATGAGGAAAGTCTAGTTATCATTGACCTCAAAGTTTGGCGGCGTGGATCACTCTTCAAACTAACAGAACAGAAATCTGCAAAATTAAAAGGGAATAAAATTTTTGATGCCGGAAGACTAGATAGGTTAAAAAGATTGACAAACATAGCTAATTCAATCATCCTAAATGACTAAATTTAACTTTTTCTTGGTCATGGTCAAACACATCCTACCTAAGCAAGGTACAAATATATATCAATGACTAGATATTTTCCTCAACATGTAAAAATGCTATATATATATTGTAATCTAGCAGCTATCGAGAAGCAAGATATAAGTGGTAGAATAAAATCTATATACACTACCAGGAGAAACTTCGAAATGCAAGACAAGGGTGACGAAGACATTCAAGAAATCTGTAACTTTTATATGTCCAGCTTTATAGGCAGAATCAAGAACATCAATGGTCCAAAATAATGCATGGGGATCTAGATCAGGACCTGCAATATGTACAATCAAAATTAATATCCATAAGCTTTAACCCAGAAATTTGTATCTGAATCTGATAGGATCTAACAAATTATCAGAGTAAAACGCAACTAACACAAGAGAAATGGCCCAGAAGAACTGGATTTTCTGTATATTAATCAATGGAAGAAGGTACAAACAATATGAGACAGTAATGAAATAAAGGAAAAAATACAAGAAAAGCTAAATGGTTTTCAGAGCAATTAGAGAGTGCTCTGATTCTCTCCCAATCTGGTTTCCCAGCCCAAGTCCCAAGTTCCAATCTACCCCCTTCTCCACACCTTTTATTCCTTCTAACAACCTTGCCACCTCAGCAATTCTTCTAGAATATACTAACAAACTTGTCATACTCCAATAATCCCCTACTACCCAACTTACATGTACCTATGTATATATTCCTATCAATACTCCCTCCCAAAACACTCACCTTGTCCTCAAGGTGAGATTCAGCCCTCAAGAACCTTATGCCTGGATCCCATTGCTTGAAATGTAAACAGCAACGTATGACAAACGCATAGTGATTTCCTCCAGGGTCCCATTGCTTATTTACATTAACTTGATCATAACTTTGCAGCACATGAAGCTTTAAACTCGCTACATGATTTCCCTCGTAAGCATCAATGTCCTCTGCTTTCACCAAAATGGATGGATCAAATGGAGCCTTTCCATCCTTCCAAACTGCATCTAAATACGCCCTTAAAGGCATGTCAACAAATACCAACCTTCTACCAATTACATCAGCAGCGTCTTTCATACTTCCAATCCTATGTAGATTTGATGCGAATTGGGTTATGATAACCCTTCCTTTAGAAGATGAAATATGCCTTAATAATGCTTCTGTCACAACTAATTCGCTGGTTGTCCTTCCAGGCGACAATTGCAGAGTCACGCCTTCACCCGTTGGCTGACCTCCTTCCGTCCCATCGTTCATCTGGTCATGAATTTCTTCGCCTAAGGCTTGAATCCGGCGGTTCCGGTAATGGTGGCGGTTGGATCACCTCCTCCGGCAGTTGTGGCACCTCTAGTACACCCTGATTCTCTTCTCCCCCACCTTCTCCTTCGTTGACCAGAAGCAAATGGAGTTGCGCAACCTTGTGATATAACCCACCTTTTTTATTTCCACTCAGCCCAAATGAATTCATGGGCTTATAAGCCCATTTCTCCAATACATCAGAATTAAGTATTCCATAGCCTTTGGGTTGAAAAGGTCTAAAGCATGATTATGGGTTCCCAAGCCCAACCCTCATACCAAATAGCTACATCCAGATAATAAGCTTTGAGCAATTGGACAATAATTTGGGCCTGATTCATTTTACAGTTGACTTGGCCCAGATCTGTTTTGCAATTGACTTGGCCCAAAATATTCAAGCTCTTTTGTGACCTAGTATACTCCTGCTTCAAAATCCTTTGAAGTCCTTTCCTCCATCCAAGATTACGCTGTAGAGAACCCTCTTCCTTCATGTTAGAATATTAGATATGATATGATTAGATTTGATTAGATATGATTGGATTTTGTCTTATCCGTAAATAGTTTGACTGTATTCTGACTGTATTAGGATTAGGTTTGGGCCTTACACTTAAGCCCATTAGGGTCTCTATATATTGTAACTCCCTGACACAGATCAATACACAACGTATTCTTTTACATTTAACTTGGTACCAGAGCTATTTCGTTCTGGGAACCCTCGCTTCCGCTTAGAAATCTTGTTCTTCGTTTTAAAACCTAAGCCCACTGCTTAGGAGTCATCTTTTCTTTGCCGTGCGTCCTTCCGGTAAAGACATCAAAGGCTGTAAGTCCTCTCCAGGCATCTTCTGCACGTGTCCACATCCCCAAACAGTCACCGGAGCACCATCAGCCACCATCAGCCACCGTCAGCCACTGTTCAGGCTGCCGGAGTACTTTTCCGGTGAGTTTTCAATCTGGAACGAACGCGAACAGAACCCTCTCCTCCCGGCGACCTGCTCTGTGGAAGTCCGGCCACCATCGGAGTTGTCACGCGCTCTCACGCGCCTCCAGTCTTCTCTGCGCGTGGGCTTCACGCGCCACCTTCTGCCGGCGCGTGAGCACTATTCCGGCAGCTTTTTCCGGCCGGTCTTGGACAGAGAAGCTCGTCTTCTCCTCCTCTTTCTGGATCTGTGGTTGGTTCTTTGTGGGTCTGACTTTTTGTGCGCACCTCTTCTTGATTGGTGATCAGGTTCGTTTCTCTTTATTCGGTTTGTATCTTTGTGATTTGATACTATGGCAGCAAACCCTCCAATTCATTCGGAGTCAAGTCTTCATCTCCTCCTTTGAGAAATTCTCCCAATATCATCTCTACCAATATTGGGTCCATTACCTCTTCAAAATTGAAGGGATCTGTTAATTACAAGAACTGGGCCACCTCTGTTCGAGTTTGGTTCTTTGGACAAGGATATGGGAACCATCTCACAACTAAGTCTACTGATGTCCCTAAGGAGGACAAGTCTGATTGGGAAAAGATTGACAACCAGCTTCTGAGTATCCTCTGGCAATCCATTGATCCGATTGTCTTGGATATCTTTTATTCATTTCAAACTTGCATTGAAGTGTGGGAGGAAGCAAAAAACCTCTACACTAATGATGTTCAGCAGCTCTATTTCATCATCTCTCAGTTTATGGAATTGAGCAAATCATCCGACATTCAGATGGAGACATATATTGGCAAGAGTCGCTCTTTGATGCAGGCATATTTGGATATGCTGCCTTACCCTACTGATGCTACTGCATATCGGAAACAGGTGGAACGTCTCTTTATGGTTGCCACACTTTCTGGCCTTCCCGAAGAATATGATAATGTTCGTGATACTATCTTGACTAGTGGGGAGCCTGATCTATCCATGACGTATCAGCGTCTTCTGAATTTGAATAAGAAATCTGCTCCTGCATCGTCTTCTGCTGTTGATTTTACTGCTCTAGTTTCCCGTACTGATTTTCGCGGGCATATTGGAGGTGGACGTGGTCGTGGTAGAGGCCCAGGAGGCCGGGGCCCAGGAGGACGTAGCCCAGGAGGTCCAGTCGGACGTGGTCAGCGACCTCGTTGTCATTACTGTCAGCAACTTGGTCATTATGAGGAACGCTGCTACACCAAGTATCCTCACATGCGACCTTCTTTTGCTGCTAATGTAGCTCAATCGGATACTGCTTCAAATGGTTCAGTCTCTCTCTCCTCTGAAGAATATGCAGCATTCCAGGCCCTTCTCAGGAAGTCCTCTCCTCAATCTCAGGCCTCTGCTTCAGAAACTGGTAATCCTGTTGCTTGTGTTTCTCATTCTGCATCACTTGGTCCTTGGATATTTGACTCAGGTGCTACTGATCACCTCTGTGGTAATAAGGAACTCTTTTCTTCCCTTACATATTCTAATAATTTACCCTCTTTTACTCTTGCTGATGGAACTAAGGCCCCCGTTCATGGGATTGGACAAATCTGTCCAACCTCCTCATTGACCTTGACATCTGTCTATTACATTCCTCACATCCCTTATAATTTAATATCGATTAGTAAATTGATCAATTCTCTTAATTGTATTGTCACATTCTCAAACCATTCTGTTTCTGTGCAGGACCCGGGAACGGGGAAGATGATTGGAGTGGGCCGTGAATCACGGGGTCTGTTCTACCTTGATGTGTCGAGTCCTTCAGTTGCTTGTTCTCTCACAGAATCTCCACAGCTCATCCACAGTCGTCTCGGGCATCCTAGTCTTGCGAAATTGCAGAAGATGGTTCCTCTTTTATCCGGTCTTCAAACTTTAGATTGTCAGTCATGTCAGCAAGGAAAGCACATACGCTCCTCCTTTGCTAATCGAGTCAATAAACGAGCTGATGCTCCTTTTTCAATTATTCATTCAGATGTTTGGGGTCCTAGTCGTAGTGTGTCTATTTTAGGTTTTCGGTATTTTGTCACCTTTATTGATGATTTCTCCCGTTGTACTTGGATTTATTTAATGAAAAATCGTTCTGAGTTGTTTTCTATTTATCAAAAGTTTTCTGCTGAAATTCATACTCAATTTGGTGCTTCTATTCGTATTTTACGTAGTGATAATGCTAAGGAGTATGTTTCTGTTGACTTTTCTCACTTCTTAGCCACACAGGGTACTTTACACCAAACCACTTGTCCTCACACTCCACAACAAAATGGAGTAGCTGAACGTAAGAATAGACATCTCATTGAGATTGCCAGGACTCTTCTTATTCACATGCATGTTCCTCTTCACTTCTGGGCTGATGCAGTCCTTGCTTCTTGCTTTCTCATCAACCGCATGCCTTCATCTGTGTTTAATAATGATATTCCTCATAACTTATTGTTTCCAGATGTTCCTCTCTTTCCTCTATCCCCACATGTTTTTGGTTGTACCTGTTTTGTTCATGATCTCACTCCTGGTAAGGATAAGTTAACATCCAAAGCCTTTAAATGCATTTTTCTTGGTTATTCTCGTCTTCAAAAGGGTTATCGCTGTTACTCTCCTGACCTCAAGCGTTACTTAGTTTCCGCGGATGTCACCTTTTTTTATCAACAACCCTTTAATTCTATCCCATCTCCATTGTCACAGGTTGATCATGTTCTTCCTGTTCCTTTTCTTGACTTGTCTTTGCCAGATGCAGGTGCTTCTACTCTAGATAAGCAATCACCTATTGCTCCAGTACCTAAGGACCGTCCACTTCTCACTTATCAGCGTCGTAAGACAGTACCTCCAGTCGACTCGACCCCTGCTGACTCATTGCCCTCTGCAGTTGATTCTTCCCCTCCGGATCCTTCACCAGAGGCTCTTCCCATTGCTCAAAGAAAAGGTACACGTACTACTCGTAACCCTTATCTTCTTTATACCTTCTTGAGCTATGATCGTCTTTCTCCTCCTCATTTCACCTTTGTTTCTAGTCTTTCTTCTGTTTCTATTCCTAAGACCACAGGTGAAGCACTTTCCCATCCAGGATGGCGCCAAGCGATGCTTGATGAGATGACCGCACTTCATACCAATGGCACTTGGGACCTTGTTTCTACTCCTCCAGAGAAGTCTATAGTTGGTTGTCGCTGGGTGTTTACTGTGAAAGTTGGACCTGATGGCCATGTTGATCGTCTCAAGGCACGCCTAGTTGCCAAGGGTTTTACTCAAATCTTTGGCCTTGATTATAGCGATACATTCTCTCCAGTCGCTAAGATGGCGTCCGTCCGCCTATTTCTTGCCCTTGCTGCTGTTCGTCACTGGCCACTCCTTCAACTTGACATCAAAAATGCCTTTCTTCATGGTGATTTACCGAAGAAGTTTACATGGAGCAACCACCTGGTTTTGTTGCTCAGGGGGAGTCTGGGAAGGTATGTCGTCTTCGAAAATCCTTATATGGTCTCAAGCAGTCTCCTCGAGCATGGTTCAGTCGCTTCAGTTCTGCTGTACAGGCGTTTGGCCTAATTCGCAGTAAAGTTGACCATTCTGTATTCTATAGGATTACATCTCCTAACAAGTGCATCTATTTGTTAGTTTATGTTGATGACATCATCCTCACCGGAAGTGATCAAGACAGAATCCATCAGTTAAAACAACATTTATTCAGTGCATTTCAAACAAAGGACCTTGGGAAGCTGCGTTACTTCTTGGGAATTGAGGTGGCGCAATCTAGACAGGGCATTTCTATCTGTCAAAGGAAGTATGCCTTGGATATCCTAGAGGAGACTGGTATGTTGGGGTGTAAACCAGTTGATACACCCATGGATCCTAATGTTAAGTTATTGCCCAGACAGGGGGAGCCGTTATCTGATCCTGGACGTTATCGAAGGCTGATTGGGAAGCTCAATTATCTTACTGTGACTAGGCCAGATATTTCTTTCGCTGTCAGTACGGCCAGTCAGTTCCTTGATTCCCCTTGTGATTCACATTGGGATACTGTTGTGAGGATCCTCCGATACATCAAAGGAGCACCAGGAAAAGGTTTGTTGTATTCGGATCAGGGAAATACAGAAATTTGTGGTTACTCAGATGCCGATTGGGCAGGATCACCCTCGGACAGACGCTCTACTTCTGGTTATTGTGTCTTCTTCGGAGGAAACTTAATCTCATGGAAAAGCAAGAAACAACCTGTTGTTTCCCGATCTAGTGCAGAAGCTGAGTATCGTGCAATGGCAAATACTACCTGTGAGTTGATCTGGTTAAAGCAGTTGATTCAGGAGCTTCATCTTTGTGAACAGAAACAACCCATGACACTCATCTGAGATAATCAAGCTGCGCTACATATATCCTCTAATCCTGTTTTTCATGAGAGGACCAAACATATAGAGATTGATTGTCACTTCATTCGGGAAAAGATTCAGTCAGGAGAAATCAAGACAGCTTTTGTCAACTCGTCTAATCAACTAGCAGATGTTTTCACTAAAGCTCTTAGAGGTCCTCGGGTTGAATACATTTGTAACAAGCTTGGTGCTCATAATATATACGCACCAGCTTGAGGGGGAGTGTTAGAATATTAGATATGATATGATTAGATTTGATTAGATATGATTGGATTCTGTCTTATCCGTAAATAGTCTGACTGTATTCTGATTGTATTAGGATTAGGTTTGGATTAGGTTTGGGCCTTACACTTAAGCCCATTAGGGTCTCTATATATTGTAACTCCCTGACACAGATCAATACACAACGTATTCTTTTACATTTAACTCTTCATACGAAAATTTGAATCAGGTGGTTTTGGTAATGGTTGTGGATCGTTTACTACCTCCGGTGATTGTGGTGCACTTGGTTCGCGACCCTCCTTGACCAATGCCTCTCTAACATTTATGTCTCCCTCAATCACCACTCTCTTCGCATCTGCTTCTGTCTCAGGTTCCCTCAAAGAGATTTTTGGATCTGTCCACTCATCCTTCACCCCATGAACTTGGCTAATAGGCTTGCTCTTCCTTAGATCGTGACCTTTGCTGTCTGGTTCGCTGCAATCGAAACCGACATCCTGATCGTTTACTATGGTTTCCTTCTCTTTCAACAGTGTTGTCTCTGCCTCTAAATTCACATCAGAATTCATCACAGAAAGATGCACGGTTCTATCATCTTCCCATTCTGAATCCACTGAACCTTGAATTCCTTGATGAGAATCCATGGACTTTTGCCTTCCCCTCCGTGAACGTCCATTTCGTCGGATCCTCTCTCTGTCACAACGATCATGGAGAAGCTGCACAATCTTTGTTAATTTCTGTTCTGTGGAATCGTTCTTCTGTCAGCTCTTCATACATCCTCATCATCTTTTCTATGATCTTGAATCGATTTTCCATGGCGCGTATTAAACTGCTCAAAGCACCCCTAGGATCGGAGTGCTCTGATACCAATTGATAGGATCTAACAAATTATCAGAGTAAAACGCAACTAAAACAAGAGAAATGGCCAAGAAGAACTGGATTTTCTGTATATTAATCAATGGAAAAAGGTACAAACAATATGAGACAGTAATGAAATAAAGGAAAAAATACAAGAAAAGCTAAATGGTTTTCAGAGCAATTAGAGAGTGCTCTGATTCCATAGTTATCAAATGCGGATTGCGGCATGTCGCGGCCAACCCCCAAAAACGCTATAGCGTTATAGCTGGTTGCGGTTGCGAAAATAGCGGAATAAATATATGATAGAAATAATGACAAAAAGAAACATTTTTTAAAGGTAGAGATAGCAGAAGTGACAAAGAGAGACACAGATAAACTAAAAAACCTTTAAATTTTTTCTGTTACACATTTAAATTTAGGACAAAATTGACATCTTGTCTTATGATAGCAATATGGTCGCAAATGCGATCGCAATGGCCGCTATTGCGTTCCGGTGCAGCGCGACACGGTTTCTTGCGGCGAGGCACCGCAACGCCCATACGGCGCGGCTTGCGGTGCTATTGCGGCGCAATTAACTACTATGTCTGATTCTCTCCCAATCTGGTATCCCAGCCCAAGTCCCAAGTTCCAATCTACCCCCTTCTCCACACCTTTCGACACCTTTTATTCCTTCTAACAACCTTGCCACCTCAGCAATTCTTCTAGAATATACTAACTAACAAACTTGTCATACTCCAATAATCCCCTACTACCCAACTTACATGTACCTATGTATATATTCCTATCAGAATCCTAATCAAATGGCATTAAAAGTACGGGTGCTGGATGTAAGAAAAAAGTAGTGTACAAAAGCATCCTCCATAGTTATAGCTTACCAGAACACTTATTTCTCATAAATCAGAACATCTTTTTAGGGATCTCTCCCCCAATGTTTTCACATGAAAATTATGGCTGCCAAGATTACATTGGGCGAAAAAGTACCAGCTTTCAAATCAACGTACAGGATTTCATCAAATATAAAACTACATTTTAAACTTCTAGTTTGAATAGTCCCAACTTTTTTGTCTAACGTCAGGCATAAAAATATATAAAAAATAATGTTTATCAAGACAGACAAGTATTAATCTTTCTTTTTTGATGAAACAACAGAAACATTTTAGTAGTCATTTTTTAGGACTCAGCCTAAAGGTAATTTTCAAAAAATACATGAAAGCAGTTTGACTTCTATGCTATATCTCATGTTCCCGGATAAAAGAGAAGATATAACTAGAAGAAAATGAAATATAAAGTTGGAAATTTATTCTACTCAACCAACTATATCTCACATTTAATTAATTCAATGACAGCCTTTTCGTTCAAGTTTTATGCTTATTTTTAATTGTAAGCCTTTTAATAACTCACCAGTCACCACCATGTATCATTATAAAATTTAAAAATATTCAACATCAATTATGCTAAAGATAACAGTCAAAATATTAAGTAAAGGGATATGGTAAACCAAAAAAAAACAAGAAACCAAGTAGAAATTTTAAACAAGCATGAAAGGCTTACTTAGGCAACAACAAGCCATTGACTTTAAAAGAGGCAAGTCCAAATGAGAGAAATAGGAAACACAACACAGAGAGAGCTCTTGAGATTCTCTAGGAAGCCTGAGAAAAGGACCACAGCATATATGTCCTGCAAGATGAAAACGCAATGCAATAAGGGGCCAAAAAATAACCATGTGATTAGTGTTCCATTAATAATGATGCCAACATGTTCATGTTTACCTCCTTGGCAAGTACTATAAAAATCTAGCAACGAAGACTGCAAGTTGTCATATGTGCAAACAAGTGATTGATGCACTGGAGCACTTTGTCCAATGCAGAGTAGAAGGTGCAATACAGCCTGTAATGGAGAAATGAACATTTCATGGACAAGATGATACAGAATTGGAGATTTAAGATAAAATAAATGCAAAAACACACTAAAATCTCTACAAATTCTGTCAGGCTAAGGAATTTCACATAAAGAACTGCTTTTCAAATTAAAATAACAATTACCTTGGAGCAGACTGGGTGATTATCACTAAGCTGGATCAGTAAGAGAGGGAGCTCTCTTGTCCATGCAAGTAAAGCATCAACAAATTCTGAATTTTCTGTACTCTCGAGGGAATGTGTGTTTGTGACCTAGATTTGAACCAAAGTAAAAAATATATATTTAAATTTGAAAACGAGAAAGGAGGGGTATGAATAGTTTTTCATAAGATTATCCAAGAGTCAAGAACTTCAAGGACGTCTTGGGGATAGAGATGAAGCCAAACTTACATGAGTTATACTACAACTGCAATTAGGAAGGGGGGAGCAACCAACAACGTGGAAAGTATATTCCCACAATAATATACCCAAGGCAGTAGTTAATTTTGTTGAGTGCATTAATTAGAGCCCAAGGTCGTTCGTAGCTATTCATAATTGCCACTAACGGAGGTAAAACCTAGACATGGTATAGTTAGTGTATACAAGGGAAACAGTCCCTATTGACGGATGCTTTTTTGGAGATTTGATTGTTGATTGAGGTATTCTCAATGTGAAGGGAAAAATTTTCTTATTACCCTTTAACTTATTCTTTGAACATTCATCAATAATATATTCCCTTTCTTTCATTTTCTGTCACTTTACATTTTCCCCTTACCGCATTATTGGTGTTTCTTACCTTAAGGGATGCAGAGATAATTGAAAGAAATATTTTTGTATTATAAAGTTGTAAATTATCTGTACAAGAGTTCTCTATTTAAAGAGAATAAAGAAACCTAATGGGCTAAGCCCAAATACTGACTATTACAGAATTACAAAATAATAAAAATAATTCTATATAATTCCAGAATTTACAATACTCCCCCTCAAGCTGAGGAATGGATATTAATCATTCTCAGCTTGCTAATAAGCTCTTGAAACCTATCACTACGAAGACCTTTAGTCAAGACATCAGCCAATTGACAACTAGATGGAATATATGTAGTGATTAGTCCACTATCCAGCTTCTCCTTGATGAAGTGGCGATCAATCTCAATATGTTTGGTGTGGTCATGTTGGACTGGATTGTGGGCTATACAGATAGCTGACTTGTTATCACAGAGTAACTTCAAAGGCCCTTCACACCTCACATTTAGATCATCTAGAATGATTTTCAGCCATAATAACTCACAGATACCTTGAGCCATGGCTCGAAATTCTGCTTCTGCACTCGACCTAGCAACCACATTTTGCTTTTTACTTCTCCATGTTATGAGATTTCCATAGAGAAACATACAATAGCCTGAGGTAGACCGTCGGTCAGTTACGGATCCAGCATAATCTGCGTCTGTATACATTTCTAAGGATAAGTTTCCTCCTCTCTGGAATAATAGTCCTCTGCCTGGTGTGCCTTTTAGATATTGGAGAATCCTATCCACAGCCTGCAGATGTTTTTCCCTCGGATCATGCATGAATTGACTAACAATACTGACTGCATAAGCTAGATCAGGTCTAGTGTGAGCAAGGTATATCAATCTCCCCACTATACGTTGGTACTGTCCTTTGTCAATTGAAGGACTCTCATTCTCACTCCCTAGTTTGTGATTCTGCTCAATTGGAGTACTGGAAGGTTTACACCCAAGTTTTCCTGTTTCTTTAAGGAGATCAAGAACATACTTTCGTTGACAAATAAAGATACCTTGCTTTGAATGAACAACTTCTGTCCCAAGAAAATACCTCAGTTTTTCAAGGTCTTTAACTTCAAATTCAGCAGTCAATCTTTCTTGCAGAGCATGCTTCTCGTCTATATCATCCCCTGTTATAATAATGTCATCAACATAAACAAGAAGATAGTGAGCTTACCTTCTTGAGAATGTTTAAAGAAAAGTGTATGATCTCCTTGACTTTGTCTGTACCCCAATGAAAGCATAACTTTTGTAAATCTTCCAAACCAAGCACGCGGGGATTGCGTCAAGCCATACAATGCCTTCTTTAACCTGCAAACTTTGTTTTCTCCATTTGTGGAGTTAAATCCTGGTGGAATCTCCATGTAAACCTCTTCTTCTAATTCGCCATTGAGGAAGGCATTTTTTACATGAAATTGTCTCAAATCCCAATTAGAATGAGCAGCAAGGGACAATAGAACTCTTACAGTGTTCATTTTGGCCACTGGAGCAAATGTTTCTTCGTAATCAATGCCATAGGTCTGTGTGTATCCCTTGGCAACTAGTCGAGCTTTATATCTTTCAAGAGTCCCATCAGAATTATATTTCGGAGTATATACCCATCTGCATCCTACTGCCTTTTTTCCCTTTGGCCTGTCAACGACTTCCCATGTATTATTCTTCTCTAATGCATTCATCTCATCATTCATGGCTTGAACCCAATTGTCATCCTTTAATGCTTCATGTACTGATTCTGGGATTGAAATGGAGTCAAGTGCTGTAACAAAGCGTCTATGCTGCATAGAGAGATTCTTAGAGGAGACAAAATGAGAAATAGGGTGTTGGGTACAAGACCTTTTCCCTTTTCTTACAGCAATGGGTAAGTCAACAGAATCAATATCATGCTCAGGAACAACAGAAGTAGTGTTTTCAGTACTTACCAGCGGTTCAGGCGACTGCAGTTGCTGGTGGGACAGTGTGGGTTGTCTCTTCCTTTGGTAAAATAGTTTAGGTGTCCCAGCTTTGCGTACTTTCTGTCGATCAATTGGAGGCATATCACAAGAGGAATCAGATGAATTTTCAGCCTCATCAACTAAGTCTTCCTTCGCATTGTCATATGGTGTAACCATTGGGTTAGGACTCAGAGGTAACGGAAGGGAAGACTCAGACTCAAAGAAATTTGAAGGAGCTTCAATATTGTTCTCCCCCTGAAGCTGAGGAGGCAGAAAGTATGGCTCAGATTCATGAAAGCTAACATCCATAGACACAAAGAATTTACAACTCGGAGGATGATAACATTTGTATCCTTTCTTGTTGGGAGCATAACCAAGGAAGACACACTTAAGGGCTCTAGGCTCTAATTTACTCCGATGTTGTTTATGGACATGAACAAAGACAACGCATCCAAAGATACGAGACTGGAGACTCTGCATAATTGGGACAGAAGGAAAAAAAGAGGTCATTAGATCAACAGGACTTACATGGCCAAGGATTCTGGAAGGTAAGCGGTTGATCAAGTAAGCTGCAGTTAATACAGCTTCGCCCCAGTAAGAGTTGGGCACAGATGTTTGAAACAATAATGCTCTGGTGACTTCAAGCAAATGTCTATTTTTCCGTTCAGCAACCCCATTTTGTTGAGGGGTATCTACGCATGTGAGTTCATGAACCATTCCTTTGTCTTTAAGAAACTGAGAAAGATGTTGATTAACATATTCGGTACCATTATCTGATCTCAAGCGTTTGATACGTTTACCAAACTGAGTTTCAATCATATAATAAAACTGGATAAACAATTGTGTTACTTCTGTCTTATCTTTCATTAAGAAGATTCATGTAGTCCGAGTATAATCATCAATAAAAGAAACAAACCACTTGGCACCAGAAACATTAGGTACCTTGGAAGGTCCCCAAACATCAGTATGAATAATGGTAAAAGGTTCAACACTTTTTATTTCACTAGAAGGAAAAGGTACATGATGATGTTTTGCAAATTGACAGACATCACAATTAAAAGACGCAACAGACTGCGACACAAACAAAGACGGAAACATAGACTTAAGTAAACTAAAAGAAGGATGACCCAAGCGTTTGTGATGAAGCCAAATGAGAAAATCTGATGTAGGCTGATGAGTCATCAAAGTCTGATCCCCAGTACCTTCTGCAGCAAAATCTGGAACCAAATGATACAACCCACCCTGCTCCTTAGCAACTCCAATCGTCTTCCCCGTGGCGAGATCCTGAAATAAACAATGAGTAGGGAAAAAGGTTACAGTGCAATTCAAATCTGTAGTAAGCTTATGAGTAGAAAGGAGATTGGTAGATAGGCGGAGAACATGGAGAGCATTTTTGAGACACAAGGATGGTTGGATTTTAATATTGCCAGAACCTGCAACTGATGTGTGTGATTCATCAGCTACGGCTATAGTACGGAGACCAACAGTAGGATTATAAGAAAGAAAAAGATCTTTGCAGCAAGTCATATGATCAGTAGCACCAGAATCCACAATCCATGAAGTTTTGAAATCAGTACAAGAAGCGATAAAAGAATGAGTGCATGAGTTCTTACCAGTCATGGCCAGAGTACCAGTACCAGAAGTTTTATTGAGGGAGTCATATACGGACCTGAGCCGTTCCAATTCCTCACGACGAACAATAGTAAACTCACCAGGCATTTGTGTCTCATTCACTGGAGGAATGTCTGAAGGGGTCAAGAAAGATTGACCACGTCTCAAATCTTCACGTGAAGGTGGCCTACCAAGCTTCTCTAAAACCTGTTGCCTCCCATGAAGACGGTAGCAAACATCTTTTGTGTGACCTGGTCTTTTACAGTAATTGCACCAACGTCCCTCTTTGTTGGACTTAAAGGAAGAAGACCCCTGAGGTGACTTAAAGAAAGGAGACCCCTGAGACTTAGCTGAGATCATAGCGGACTCGTCAGAAGCAGTTGAAGTAGTGACTTTAGATGAGATCATGACAGATCCTTCAGACATCTTGATGTCCATCATGACATTCCTACGACTTTCTTCACTCCTGACAGTATGAAAAACTTCAAAAAGAGAAGGTAATTTTTCCTTACCAAGGATTTGAACTCGAATAGGGTCATATTCTGAATTGAGGCCACAAAGAAAGTCAAAGATCCGATGCCGTTCAACAGAGGAAGCCAGAGTGGCTGCATCCTTGCTGCACTCCATCTGCAAGCTATCATACTGATCTAGCTCAGTCCATAATCCATTCAGATTTCCATAATACTCTGTCACAGATAAAGAGCCCTGCTTGGTAGAAAAAATCTTGTTCCTTAGATCATAGGAAGTGGCAGCATCTTGTTTCATTGAATTGGTCTGATGAAGAATTTTCCAGATCTCAAAAGCAGTAGGTAAGAACATACAATATTGACTAACTTCAGGAGTCATATAATTCTATAGCCATGTCATAATAAGGGAGTCTTCATCATCCCAATCAGCAAATTTTGGATCTGTTTTGGCAATAACAGGTCCTTCAAGATGAGCAATCTTACGACGCCCTTTGAGAATTGTACGAACCAGCTGAGACCACTACAAATAATTTTTTCCATTGAGACGATAATTTGATGGAGAGTAGGCAGATCGTTTGGACTAAGAGAAGCAGCCATAGAGGATGTAGCAGATGGCTGAATTATCGGACTATCAGGCTGAATTTTCGGATTATCTTCAACGTCAGACATAAAATTATTATTATTATTTTTTTTTAATTTTTTTTAAACTGACCGATCAGAACTATAAAGGTCCAATGTCACCAAAGATGGCCGGAACAGTAACAAGGTGCAGGAACAGTAATAAAGAGATGAAAAATCACCTTGGGAAGGCTGCAACGGAGTCAAAAAACCAAAATAATCACATATCCACACTCAGAAGGAGGAGGCGAGCTGGTCTGCACTGGCCGCACGTGAAGGGGATGTACCACGTGCCGTCACGCGCCACTGCAACTCCGGGAACGGCGCGTCTCTTCCACGCGCGTGAGGGAGCGTCGGACAGGATCTCAAAGTGGGTCCTGGACAGAGGAGTTCGCCTCGTTGTGGCGGTCACAGCCGTGGGTAGATCGCCGAAAAACTCGTCGGAGACGGTGGTCAACGACGGTCAACGGCGGTGAACAGTGGAATCTCACGATGACAGTGATTGGAACGTCAAACGGTGATCCTCTCGGTCCAAAAGGTCCCTCGGAAATATTTTCCGACGGCGGCTAATGGCAGCGAGAGGCAGAATATAAGGATTCTCTTTTTTCTTTGAAAAGATGATAGATGCGGAAGCAGAGCCTTCAAGATCTGAGAGCTCTGATACCAAATTGAAAGAAATATTTTTGTATTATAAAGTTGTAAATTATCTGTACAAGAGTTCTCTATTTAAAGAGAATAAAGAAACCTAATGGGCTAAGCACAAACACTGACTATTACAGAATTACAAAATAATAAAAATAATTCTATATAATTCTAGAATTTACAATAGAGATGTAACGCTTTAGCATATCTTCAATTGCAGAAACACAGGCCAATTTCAATGAGGAATCTGGCTTGCTTTCCCTGAATGTGTGGGTAAATGCCTGCAAGGGCCACAAATTCCATGTTACATTAACAACTTGGGAACTTCTACAGAAAATAAATATATAAAAAAACATAAACATAGTACTAGAAAATATGAAACCAAAAAATTAAGGTCATTTTTTATTTATTTTCTGTTTTCATTTTCAGTTGATATGTAGTCACCAATAATCAAGAAAATGCCACCTTATTCTCACACAGTTTTTTCCTCAAGTATTTGAAATTGAAATGGTGTAAACAAGTTATTTTCACCATTTCCTTAACATCTTGGGAGCAGCAAACAATGTGAAAACATGTTACAACTTTGTAATCATAAATGAAAACATATCAATTCAAAATGTAAACAAAAAATAAACCAAATGTCACCTGATGTTTAGAGAATCTGAATATCCAATAAAAAATAAATTAATATTCAGAAATCATGTAGCCAGTCAAACCTTAAGAAGACGAGATGTCCAATTGGTTTCCCCATGAAAAACAAAATTTGGAATGAAAGGAAGGAGCTGAACTAGACGCTTTTCCCAAACAGCAGTACCACATTGTTTAGCCATGCAGAGCTGCATACAAACAATTCCAGTCAAATACAGATGTAGAATGACCATTATTTTAAACTTTATTAAACTTAAACGTTAAAAGGACTTTATTGGTGTATATTTCAAACCTTCCCAAGGAGAGCATTTTCAATGAATTCTAGAAATTTCTCCATCAAATCAGGAGGAAGACAAATCCATTCATTTAATTCAAAAAATATTTTTGCAATGACCATGTTCAAGTGAAGAAACCTATCATAATCCTGCAAAGCATACGAAGAAATAATTAGTTTATTTGAAATTAGAAGAATATCATAGTCGTTATACAAAAAAAAAAAAAAAAAGTATCATAGTCCTGCTGCTCCCCATCTAGTGTGCCAAAAGGAAGACGATCTCTATAACACAATAGAAAAAGGGTAACCCACCACAGACTAATTTATAGGTGTAACCTGAATTTATTTATTTTTTAACAAACTAGGCCCTGGGATACATGGTCCAGATCTTTACTGTAAACATTTAGTTATGCTTCGGCTTTATCTTCTTTAGTCTTTATCTTTTCACTTACGCAATTGTGTGATACTGTCTACCTAGAGAGGTTGTTTACATTTTACAAATGATTTTATATTACATCTTAAACTCTGACATGGCCCCTCGTGTAAGAACCCTTCGGGGTTTGAAGCGTTAACAATGCATAAACCCACCTATCGTGTGCTAAAATTCAAAATCTTTTTTGGTAGAAGAATTGGAATGATAAGGATCAAACCATAGACCACTTGGTCATAAAAGCTCTAATACCATGTCATGAACTAACAATCCCAAAAGGTTAGACTATTAGGAAAAGCGCATGAATGATTTTATATCTAAATACCTTTTCCGAGAGATGATGCACTGGATTGAGAGGAAAAAGAGGATTTAATTTCTTCAAGAATACAGAAGAAATAGTAACATCCCATACATCCACATCGGGTTCAGCTTGAAAAATGGGGAATTTTGACTTCTTATGAGTCCAATACACAAATGACCTCACTATAAGATCTATGCTGTGAAGAATGAATGCCAGACAACCAAAGGACTTCCCTTCAAGACTTGCCAAAGCATTAACTGATCGAATAAATTCCGTGAAAACATTTATTAACAATGACACTAGAACCTTCAGTTTCTGTATGATATGAGAAAAATCTACACAAACAGATAAAGCACATAACTGGTCAGTCAAATAATTATCAAGAACATAAAAGTTTAACCAAACCTTTTACATATTTGAAAATTATGCATACTCATACAACACCAGTCAATTAGATATTTCATTCAAAATCTAAAATATATTTTGAAGTTAACATACCATTATTATAGCTCATAGACTTATGATCTTCATAAGCATGCAGTACCCTTCGTCCCCTATCATCCTATAAAAATAGGAGAAAGGATTAGAAATAAATTCGAGAAGGCAAAATGAAGCCTGCATAAATCAATGGGAAAATAAAGCAAGGAGTTTCAGATGTTTCACACAACAGAAACCTACCAGGGCCTGAAAAGCCATGAATTTAATCATAACTCCCACGCTACTTACAGTTCATATAGTTATCCAGCTAGTAATGTTTATTATGATTTGAGCAAAAGATTGTAAAGTAGTAAATGCTTCCTGAGCAAAAGATAAAATTTCCAGATGCACATAATTCAAACAGTTAAAGCATAAAGTTGCTAAGAGGAAATAAAATGACAAATGATAGAGATTGCCAAAATGCCAAAAGAGGCTTGTATCATGCATAGAATTACCAAAGCTTAAAAAGACTCACCAGCGCATTCACATTTAAATGAAAACATGGTACCTTATTATGCAAACCAGTTTCTCCTTTATTCCAGTGGAGGAGCATCAAACAGCGAACTAACCCATCAAGAAAATCTTTTAGTTTTCCTTTGTCCTGTAAATAGTACTGGTTCTTCTTTAGAATATCCTCATAATTCTGAAAAATCTGTTAACCATGCAACCAACATTACAGAGAATTCTAAACCCCAAATACAGAAATATGACAAATAAAAATATAGGAACGATACAAACTCAAAAGCAGGAACGGTTTAAAGAATAGAATAAAATTACAGACAAGGAAATAGATAAAAAGAATCTGGCACAGAAATCAATTATGAAAAACCATGGGAAAAAGAATTACAATCATAGTGTTCATTTCGCCAACACAACTATGAAATAAATTGAGGCAATATTCTTTAAGACGCACTCTCAAATCTGTGGGAATTAAAAATAAGAACAAATAACACCCCATTAAACCCCGACTAGTGATGGTAGGGCTGAAGGTAATTCTTGACTTCTTGTAGGTAGGTTTATCCGTATATATTTGCGCAAAAGTTCTTTCTCAAATTCGAACGCATGACAAATCACTCACAAACGAGCAGCTTTACCGCTGCTTCATAATCGCCCTCTTGAATTCAAAATAAGAATAATAAAAGAGTAAATACATTTTTGGGTCCCTAATAAATAACACGATTCTCATTTCAGTTCCTTACAAAAAAAATTAGTCGATTGGTCCCTATGAAATTCAAAGTGGACCCATTTTAGTCCTGTTGAAGAACTAATTTGGATCTTTTTTGAATTTGTGAGGGATCACGATCAATGTTGTTAAAACGTAGAGTCTATGTAAAAACAGTAGAGGTGAGCAAAAACGTAAAATCGCAAAACGTAAACGAAACGTAAGAGTTTACTAAAGTATTAAAAATAAAATATATATCCAACATATATAAAACCAAAACCCACAGACATGTTTATTTTATAAGAATGTCAATTTTAATCTTTGTTTTAATTTATATAGAATAATTTTAATGTATTAATTATATAAGTTATTAAATTTAAACTAATTAATGACTAAAAATATATATATTTTTTATTATTATTACGTGTTATATATATTTGAACTATGCAAAAAAAAATTCATATTACGTTTCGACACTACGTTTGAACCGTTTCGGCTCAAAATCCGTTTCAACTACCATTTTGACTCGATTTTGGTCATAAAAACGTAGACACGGTCCGTTTTTACATTTCGACATTACGTTTTAACAACACTGACCACGATTTCAACAAAATAGGCCCACTTTAAATTTCTTAGGGACCTCGAGACTAATTTTTTTTGTAAGGGACTAAAGTGGGAACCGTGTTTTTGTTAGGGACCAAAAAGGGTATTTACTCATAATAAAAAGATATTGAAAATAATAATTCCCCTCAAGTTTTAAGCTTTTGTCAAAAAGTTCAATCAAATCTAGATATAGAGTAAACACCATTTTTGGTCCCTGGCAATATCTACGAAATCCTTTTTAGTCCCTGGCAATAAAAAAGGACCAAATTGGTCCCTAAAATTATGAAAAAAGGGGCCACGTTAGTCCTTATGTCAACTCCCCCATCACTAACGTGGCCCTTTTTTCATACTTTTAGGGACCAATTTGGTCTTTTTTTATTGCCAGGAACTAAAAAGGATTTCGTAGATATTGCCAGGGACCAAAAATGGTTTTTACTTCTAGATATATATTGAAGCATGAGCTAATGTTTCTCTCCTTATTGTTAGGCAAAATTTTAGCACAGAAAATACTTTAAAATTTAAAGAGCCCTTGCATGAAACTATCTAATAATAAAAGCTTCATCAAGAGAAAGGTCGATGCAAAATCCATTTACGAGAGCATCAGCAATTGAGAGGAGACCACAACTACTGCTATTGCCAATGGATCCAAAGGGGCAATTCTAACATAATGTTAAAAGAAAATTTACAAAATGGACACATAATATCACTTTTTCTGCATAAGAGGAAAAGGAAGGAGGATGAAACTCGATAACAAGGCTTAAGAAATTAAATGCCATGATCCGAACGTCAACCGCAATATGTGTCGTTGCATGAAAAATGTAAGCCATCAATAAAGAAATGATCTGCTGCTGAGTACCCTACAAAATATAGGGAAAACCAAATAACAAAATAAGGTGGATGAAGTATAGAAAAGAGTAATCTTCACTGTAATAATATAATCATAGGTTGCATAAAGGGAAAACAAATTAGATACCCAAAATCAGAATTCGGAACCAATGTGGATAGCAAACAGCTTCACAGGGCATAGAGTATTACAACTAGACATCTAAAGCATCATAGATTAATAACCAGAAGGCAACATAACAAAAC
>NW_026897113.1:0-28452 GCF_033153095.1 Gastrolobium bilobum | reverse complement strand
CAGACTTTAGGAAAGTGGTTCAGGTAGCTCAGCTGGTTAGAGCAAAGGACTGAAAATCCTTGTGTTAGTGGTTCGAATCCACTTCTAAGCGGGCTTTGGGTTCAAAGGACAGGTAGCCGGGAGCGAGCCGGATTTTTTGAAATTCAAGTGAAAGAGGAAGCCAAAAAAAAATGTGAGCGCTCCTGCACTATACGGCTTTTTGGCGTCGCCCTATCTTGCAGGAGGCAGATTTTCTGGATAATTCTAATACTATTTTTCTCCATGATAAAGAAAGGGGGGTCTACTGGAGCGAAATAAAAACAGCTCTGGATCAAGCTACCTCTAAGTATGAATATATTTCTGAGCATCCCGACTTGCTCGATAATGATCCATATATAAATCCAACGGAGGCCATTCTTTCGTATTTTGACAATACGAGAGGAAACCGAAGAAGTTTTGAACGTTGCAGACACTGACAAGGAAGAAATTCAGATCTACGAAAAGATGGCGAAGGATATCCGGAAGAATGGACCAAAGTCTTACTATATTAAATCTATTATGGGCCATTTTGATTTGATAAAGATGGCGGTTTCGAATGACCGCCGTATCAATGTATGAATCCTTTTACTCCAGATTATGAACACCCGATCGTAGGATAGGATAGTTTATTATACTTTCTCTAGCTATTTAGTTACAGCTTTCACTCAGAACTCATAGGAAACCTCCCAACACTCCTCAGTCATAACTAAATAACTAACAAAGCAGTAACTCCTAAAGCATTCGGGGTAAGGGCACAGGAAGTATAGCCATTTTTTTTTTATGGATTCAAAAGAGGAAGTGGTCCTTAGATTCATGTCTAAGTCAGGAAGCCCCTGCAATATCTTTTTTTGATGGGGGGCGGAGTGAAACGACTAGGCTCTCTATCTAAAAGGTATCAAGATAGGGCAATTGGCGATCCCGGGGTTCCCCTTCGGGGGGTTACAGACCGGATCCGAGGAGAAAGAAACAAGGGAGTCTCCTCTCTTCTATTCTATTTATTCGATTTACAAACTTAACGCAGCGGATAATGCGACAACCGATTGTGCGACATCTATTCTATCTATCTAGACAACAGCGGATTTGCCGATCGGAGAATCCGCTGTTCACTCCTATCGTCTTCTTGCTAACAGCCAAAGAGCGGATTGGCACAGCGAATTCGAGAGCAGCAGATTCCAACAACTGATATTGCGATTCTTCTTGAACTGACCTTTCATGAGGGAACGATATTGATCCTCATCTATATGTAGCTGCCTTTGTCTCTATCTATGATGCTATAGATCATCTTGATATAGCAGCGGGCGGAGAAAGAATGCTGCCTTTCTGCTCTTTCTACCTTTGCTTCTCCTGCTTGCTTGGGTCTCGCTCACGGATCTCAACCACGAGACTAAGAATCATGCTTACGAGGCTATCTCGATCTCTATTGTGCAGCCTGAAGTGGTTAGTCTGGTTATCAAGGAGGATAAGATGTCTGAGAAGGATTAAGTGGTTGATAGTGAGCAATCGGCTAAGGGAGGATGACAATGAATTCTCGTTCCAGACAGCGACGGAGGATGGTGTAGAATTTGAACAACACTCCTTTGACTTGCTATCTAAGAGACTAGCCTGGAGAGATAGGAAAGACGCTCTGCTCTAAAGGGATACTAAAAGGCAACTCGATGCCCCTATGAGGGATTGACAACTTGATGTCGCAAGATCGGTTGTTAAAAGACTAAAGCCCACCTTCAAGCTAAAAGTCTAGTCGTATTTCTTACTTATTCTTCTTCCGCCATACCCAAGAGTCATTCACTCCCTAAAGAGATTTGAGAAGAGTAACTAAGAGAAGAGTGGTTATAGGATTTAACGAAAATCGGTTTATAGTAAGTGTGCCGCTAATTGGCATATCTCTTTGTTGTCGATTAGAGACCTTCCTTGCCCTGCTGAGAGCGATAGACTTTCCAACTGAGATGGAGAGAATGCGCTCCTACTCTCTTTCCATCGCCGATGCTAAAACAAAGAGGGCGTAGACCCGAGGGGGGGTTGAGTCAGCAGCTAGTTTTGCCGGAATAGGAATAAACGATGCAATTGAATCTGTTGGAGGAAGGTAGAGCAATAGACGGAATGAGTCTTAGTTTCAATATCCCCCCATAAGTTTGATTACATCGCGTTCAGTTTGAGCTGGGAAGTCAACTAGGTTTTGCTATTCCTTCTCGACTTCTATTTCATCCCTTAAAGGAGATTCGGGAAAAGATAGAATAGGAAGACGTGTTTCCAGAACAAACAAGATACGGGTTGAGAGGGGGAAGTTAGCAAAGTTAGACAAGATTGGAATGGGCATAGGAACATGTATTGATGTACCAGATCGGCTAATGATCCCAGGTTGATGCAATGTATTCCACCAGTTGACTGAAGACTTGATTATTGGTATATCGATCGGTCCAGCACGGATTGAAATAGGAGCCGGTTCGACAGGAAGCTTTTGAAAACGCAGTGCACCCAGGTAAATCAGAAACGAGATGAATACAGACGTTAAACGAGCATCCCACACCCAAAAGGTGCCCCAAATAGGTATTCCCCGAAACCCCCCAGTAACTAAGGTAAAGAACGTAAAAAAAGCACCCATTTCTGTACCGGTTCCGGAAGAGCTAAGAATAAGGGGATGTTTTGTGAATAGGAATAATAAAGTGTTTATAGCCGTAGCGATATAAACAAGAATACTCATCCACCTTGTTGAAGATCTAATGGTGCTACCCGAAGACTTAAATGAATAGCCATCGCTGTTAAGAACAACCGAGATCCAATGAGAATTAGCGCATAGCTTCTGGTCTTTGACATCAAAAAAGAAGGTTGTAATAACGAAAGGGACATCTGAGAATTTTGTCCTAGCTAGTGGAACAAGAAAGACATGGTTAGAATAGCCCTTACTGTGAAATATTAGCAAAAATAGAAAGTACCTCCTAATAAATAGAATTTCTTAGATCCAGCAAATTCAGCAGCTCCTCACATCCCCAACTATGAGTGCCACATAAAAGCACATCATAGTAGGCATCCCTCAGAAAGCTGTGCTGAATAGCTTCATCCCCAAACATTGTCCGAACAAGGTCCGTCATGGTCCATGACGGGGGTAAGACCTTCCCGGCTTCATGCACACACCTGTTGTATTCATCACAAAGTTGATAAAATAAGGTATCTAAGTCAGGTGCAGCACTTTGCCCGTCGGACAAAGTTGAAGAACTAGTGGAAGAAGCGGAAGAAGGGAAGGAAGTCAAATCAGTATCCATGAGAAAATCCAGATCGCTAAGCCTTGGATTATCATATAGTACGAGTTGAGAGCTGTTCATCTTTTCGTATTGGATTATAGCTCCGCTCGTGCGTGGCACTCCTTGCTCGCGGAGCAGCATACCGAAAAAAAGAGTGTTTGGAACACCCGAAAGCCCTTTATCGGATTCGAACCGATAACTTAAGCCTCTTTATTAAGGGCGGGAGCTTTACTCTTTGGGCGTGCTAAGTTTATTTAAGTCATTTTTGCGGTTCACTTAAGATTTTCTATCTATTTCTGTCTTCATTATCAGCTGCATGCTGTCGGCGTTATATCCACTCCACACTGACAAAGCGAGATTCCCGTGAGATCACCATCGGCTTGTTGAAATCGAGAAAGGTCACTCCGTCAAGCTTTTTTCTTATATACGATACCCTTTGCCATGGCCCTTTCTTTCTCGTATATATATCTACGTCATTCTTTTGAAGTGAAGCAGATGGACACAACAAGTTCACTAAAAGAGCAGTTAGGCCTTTCCATAAGCCTCTACTCAAGCACTCGAGGAAGAAAGCTGACAGACGTAAGAAAATGGAAGCAGGTGCGCTAACCGCCACTTCTTAGTTCCATACTCTCAAAGATGGAGTGAAGCTTGCATTCAAAGCTCTTTCTTTTTCTTTCCATCGACCATCCCCTTCTCCTAACATGGCGAATAAACTGATTAGTAAATCTGCTTTCTTACTTCTACTACGATAATACGAATAGTAAGAATGAAAGTCTCATCCGATTTCTTTCTTTTCTATACAATTTGAATGAATGAGATTCCATGGGGTTGTAGGAAATCGATTGCCGGGTTGTGTTCGTGAACCTATAAAGAACTTTTTTGATTGCCCTCGGAAATTACTGAAAGACTGGCCTACGACCCCTCACAGAAAAAGGGTCTCTGCTTAAAGGAAATAAGTTGGGCGTACTTTGACGAGGCTCTTCAAGACCTTCTTTCTATTCTATAGAAGTGCCAATAGCCAATAATCTAAAATCTTACTATTAAAATAGAGGGTAGTCTAGTCTAGCGCGTAGTTTCAAAGAATTAAATTAAGAGAATCAGCGATCTATGCCTTACGAACGTCAACCACCTCTTTAAGGTCTTCAGTAGTTAGGGGGCGCGGAGATGTTAGCTCAATGCCGCCTTTCTTGGGGAAGGAAGATGGATGGTCGGATCCCTCTAGTTGCATTCCTTTTTTGAGAGTAGCATGTATAGTATTCCAGGTTCCATTTAGATCGACTCCTCCGGCACTAGAAGCAGAACTACCTGCCCAGGTTAAGTAAAAGAATCTCTAAACCAGATATATGTCACGTACGGCGCTTACAAGACAGCTACTAACAAAGCAACCTCGGCTAGCTACGCTCCCTAAACCCCTCAATGCTACGCTTCCTCCTTTGCGACTTCGATACGTGCCTATAGTAGTAACTTCCACTAAGGCAGGAGCTAAGAGATCTATCTTAGATGAGAGTCAGCTATTACTTCCTCTTACTAGAGGTTGCGGGGAATCGTTAAATCTATTATGTAATGTCTTTTTCATTCTCCATTCGAAAGTAAGGAATATCCTTTCTAAAAGAAGAAAGCACTACTGACTTCCGCTTTGACTTCCTCCCGAGCGAGAGCGATCACAGGACTAGCGGAGGGAAAGCAAAAGAAGAAAGAAAAAGGATCGAGACATTGACTTTTCATGCAGTTCCGATTGGAACAAGCATTTTATGAGAGAATCGTGCGAAGGGCAAGTCCGAAAACTTAGAAACGAAATATCCAAAAAGAAGTGAAATAAAACCGGACGAAGAAATCGGACGGGCGGTATTCTTTCGTCGGCCCGGTTTATCCCTTTCTTGTCTAGTGTATTAGACTCCATTATAGGTCATTCGGAAGGGCTCCGTTTCTATTTTAGGGCATAATGTTGTGGTTGTTCCCTCTCCTTTCAGTCGAGTGACTTCGTACCTCTCCTGACCGAGAAAAAGAAGTTCAAGAGGCATCCTCCATTCATATCGATTTGGGTTTTTCTGCACCATATTTGGATCTGCCTCTTCTTCGATCCGGAATTCCCAACAAATCCTTGACTCCTCGAATACAATGGGATTTAACACCTGGCAAATCTTTCACTCTACCTCCTCTTATTAACACCATAGAATGTTCCTGCGAGTTATGGATTTTGCATGATCAGCAATTCATATTTCTTGGTTTGATTCGTTTCCATCCTCCAACTATATACAAGTAATTTAATAGTGATGATATTTGCAAATTTATTGATATTTTTATTCTAGAGATTTCACATAACACGAAAAATTGCATTTGAATTATGTTAAAAGCTAGCAAGAACTGAAAAGTTCATTATTTATCCTCTCATTAATATAGTAATTAGACTTGTACTCACTCTTTCAGTTTCTATAGCAAATACTTTTATTAACAATATGAAAACACATAAAGTAATAATTAAGTGAAGTGATCAAAATTTCTGCAATAATTTTCTTCAAATTTTTTTATATTAGGTTTATATTCTATTACAAATACTTTTATTTATAATATAACATATTTTTTTTCGCCCCCGACATAATAATTCCTAGGTCTGCCACTGAAGAGAGTGAAGGAAAAAAATTTATGTCACTGGCAGCAAAATAATTTCTGCCGCAACTGCACAAATCATTCTTCATTTTATCTAATTGAACTTCTCAATAAGTTGGAAAATATCATTGATCCTCTTAGCTAGTCTGCGCCTGCAGAGGTGTTTCGGTATTAATATTCGTGATTTTTATATTAAAAATTAAATATTTTTAAATAATTACGAGCTATAGTTAATTGAGAGCGAAGTTAAATTTGTGAAAATTTATACTACGATAAATATAAATATTTAATTGACATATTATAAGTTCATTCACGTCAGCTCAATAACACAATTTATTCATTTATTATATAATTAGTTAGTTCATGACCAATTCACTAAAATTGGTCCAATTAAAATATAAGGCTAGGATCAATTCAAGTTAAACCTGACTCATGACCATTTCTATATATATATATATATATATATATATAGAAAATATTTCTACAGCCACTTTAGATAAGGCTATCTACAGCTACCCAAAAACTACGTCGTTTTGATTAATGAAGGGTGTTTATGTAAATTTAGGTAAATTAATGAAGGGTGTTTAAGTAAAATATATATGATAAAAAAATAAACAAAGTTACGAAAACACCCTTCTTAATTCACCTAAAATTACATAAACATCTTTCATTAATCAAAACGACGTAATTTTTGGGATAACTGTAGATAACCTTATCTAAAGTGGCTGTAGAAATGTTTATCCCTATATATATATATATATATATATATATATATATATATATATATACATACTATTTACTTCATATTGTTATTCTGGGTTAATTGGTATATGATATATATAAGGGGCATGATCAACTTACACCGGTATAAGAACAATATGTCTTACACTAAATCTTAACCGTTAATTTTCGTGAATCTAACTGTTGTGATTTATCGGATCATACTCATTAATTAATTATTAATTCTCAATTAATCTCAACCGTTAGATGCGCGAAAATCAACAGTTAAAATTTGTGGTAAGACTTGTTATTCTTACACCGATATAAGTTGATCCTACCTTATATATATATATATATATATATATATATATATATATATATATATATATATATATATGAAAATATTTTTCTTATATTGCACGGTCAATTTTGTCTTATGCACAAAAAGTGAGTGAGACTGTTAGGGTGTTACCCTTAAACTGAGAAAGGAAGAACAATGGAAAAGAACCTCGTGATAATTTTATTTCCAAAAGAGTGAAAAACCCATGAATTCATTACATGACTTATTTATATGACACGTCAATGGACAACTGTCAGTTATTCTAATCAACTACTTCTAATATAACAACTACCACGGCTTATAAGTCTCTATTACAATATATCATAAGTTTCCTAAGCTACAAAGTCCTCCAAGCGACTAGAACTCCTTCTCTGTCTTTGTGACTTCCTTATTGTAACATTCCCCTCTACTTGAAAAGTAACCTTTTCCTCAAGGTTAAGAGAAGGATAGGAACGACGCAGCTCATCTTCAGGCTCCCATGAAGCATCCTCAGGGACTGTATCAGCCCACTGCACCAGAAATTCTCTGGATTTTTGTCCATTGATTTCAGTAGATCGAACAGCCAACACTGCTAAAGTTTCTTGAATGGGCCTATTGTCAAACGCAGAAGCTGGTAATAAGGCTCCTATCTTGGGAATAACTCCTTTAAATGGTTTCAAAAGGGATACATGGAATACTGAATGAATTTGACAGCCTAGCGGTAACTTCAGCTGATAAGCCACAGGACTTAACATCCTTTTAATTAAAAATGGGCCAAAAAATCATTTTGCAAGTTTATGATTCACACGTCTCTCGATTGAAACTTGACGGTATGGTTGGAGTTTGACCCAAACTTGGTCACCTACCTCAAATACCCGTTCCTTATTATGCCTATCATATTGGATTTTCATCTTATTCCTTGCATGTTCCAAGTGTGTTTTGAGCTCTGACAACACCTCATTCTGTTGCTACAGCATGGAATCAATGGCTTCCACCTTCACCAATCCACGAGGATAAAAAGGAATCATGATGGGAGGTTTGCCATAGAGGGCCTGATATGGTGATATACCAATGGCAGAGTGAACATCAGAATTATAGTGAAATCGGGCCCAACAAAGGAAACTTGACCACGAGTTTGGTTTCTCATGACAAAAGGAACGTAAATATTGTTCCACATACCTATTAGTGACTTCACTTTGGCCATCTGCCTGTGGATGGTAAGAAGATGTTGTGCGCAGCGTTGTTCCACTAAGGCTAAAGAGTTGAGTCCAAAAGTGACTAAGAAATTCACTATCTCGGTCTGAAAGGATGGAGCGAGGAAAGCCATGGTTGCACACAATTAGTTCACAAAACAAAGAAGCAACTGATGCAGCAGTATAGTGGGAAGGAAGGGAGCCAAAATAAGCATACTTGGAGAGTCTATCAACTACCACCAAGATTGTAGCAAAGTTTTTAGACTGGGGTAGACCAGTAATGAAATCCACAGTTAACTCTTCAAAGATTCCTTCAGGCACTAGAAGCTGTGCAGCAACCCAGAGGCCTTAGAAGTTTCAGGCTTGACCTGTTGACATGTAATACACTCTCCTACAAACTTTTTAACATCATTTCTCACTGAAGGCCAATAGAAGGTTAAAGACAACCTTAAGAAGGTACGCAAAACACCAGCGTGACCTCCAATTGGGGAACTATAAGCTTCCTTAATAAGGATAGGAATCAGTTATGAGGAAGGTCCAAGGAAGTACCTGTTTTTATGAAATAAAATTCCTTCCCGAGTTGAGATATTAGGATCAAATACTTTGCCTTGGCTGAACTGCTGATGTAGCTCTAAAAGATATGAATCCTCTAAATTTTGTTGCTTAATGTCAGCCAAAATATCAAAAAAAGACTGAGATAATAGTGCACATAATGACTCTTCTTCATAAACTCGAGATAGTGCATCTGCAACCACATTTGTACGTCCTGTTTTGTACTCAATTTTGAAACTATACCCAACAGTTTGCTGAGATATTTATGTTGTTCAGAAGTCTGTATCGTTTGAGTTAACAACTCCTTGATATTTTGATGATCTGTGCGTATGATAAAATCTGAACTGAGTAGATACTACCTCCATCGTTTGACTGCAGCAGTAATAGCATATAATTCACGCACGTAAGTTGAGGACTTTGCTAAACAAGGCCCCATCTTTTTGCTAAAAAATGATAGTGGTTTGTTATTTTGCAAGAGGACAGCTCCTATGCCACTGTTTCATGTGTCAGTTTCCACAACAAACTGCTCAGAAAAATTAGGAAGAACTAAGACAGGGGTAGAAGTCGTAACCTTCTTGAGTCTACAAAAAGCTTTTGTTGCATCCTCTGTCCAAATGAAGTTTTTAATAGGCTAATGCCAATTGCAACGCCTAATGGAGAGTAATTGGAGCCCTTAATTGAACATCACTTCGTAATTCTGCTTGGAGTCCAGAAACGAAAAAATCCTTGAGTAGACCATCATCAAGATCTGGAACTTGATTGACCAAGGACTCAAAACATTGGATGTAGTCTCTGAGGGTTGATGTTTGCGTCAATTTTGATAGCATACCTTTAAGGATAACAAACGCTGATGTCCCAAAGCGCGCCATTGTGAACGAACTCCATGTGCCAATGGTACCACTATTGAACATCCACCGAAACCAAGCAGTTGCCATCCCCTCCATGCGAATCCCAGCTAAAGGGACCTTAGAATCTTCTGGAATGTGTTGAAGACGGAAGAAAAGTCCAGCTTTAAAGATCCAATTGTTTGGATCTGTGCCATTGAAAATCGAAATTTCCATTCACACACCTTTGAGAAATGTATGCTGATCCACCCCATCGTTGAGTCTATGACCCTGATCCGACGAAGAGGTTTCAAGATGAACATGCGATTGGGATCTTGGAGACCCTCTGCATGCATTGGGCGTGACAGAAATGCTTCTTGCAATTGTTTGATTTGTGTTACCAACAAGCATATTTGATTCTTTGTATCGGAAGCTAACAAAGAAATTTGATTTCTTGTGTCTGTAGCTTGAAGACGAATTTCCTCCAAATTCGTGTCAAATCGTTGCTGGAACGAGTTAAGCTCTTCTGATAAATCTTGAATCTGCATCGTGTTCATCAACAATCTTCTGAGAAACAGAAAAAATTTGGAGAATTCAAGGATGAAAGCACCACTGTTAGGGTGTTACCCTAATCTGATAAAAGAAGAATAATAGAAAAAAACCTCGTGACATTTTTATTTCCAAAAGAGTGAAAACCCATGAATTCATTACATGACTTATTTATATGACACATCAATGGACATCAATAAGTTATTCTAATCAACTACTTCTAATATAACAAATACCACCGCTTATAGTTCTCTATTACAATATATCATAAGTTTCCTAAGCTACAAAGTCCTCCAAGCGACTAGAACTCCTTCTCTATCTTCGTGACTTCTTTATTGTAATAGAGACCTACTTTTTTATTTCTTTCTTTCTCTTCTTCGTAGTGGGTCTCTTCCACTTTTTGTGTGTTACATGAAACAAAATTGTCTCATGCAACATGAGAAACATATTCAATATATATATATAGGAAAATGTTATATTTCTAAACAAAATTTTTACAAACTACACTATGTACGAAGGGTAGTACATTGTGTGCTGAAATGTACTACCCCTAATACATAGTTTAGTTTGTAAATAAAAAATTTGTAAATATAGCATTCCCCATATATATATATATATATATATAGAAAGAGAGAGAGGTTGAATCCTTTGACACTAGTATCAAATTTGAAATTTGACACCTCATCTGAGAGCCGTTAGATCAAAAAAGATCAATGGTGTCATATGCTTACAAATCAAAGTCGTTGATCTTTTTTTATCTAATGGCTCTCAGATGAGGTGTTAAATTTTAAATTTGACACTGGTGTCAAAGGATCCTACCTCGTATATATATTGGTCTTTGAAAACTTTCACTAATTTCACATTAGTTCATGGATTGTAAAACTCAATACCAAATCCCTCAAATATTAGTTTTGATTTCCAAAGAAAACCACTAATTACTTTATATTAATTAGTCACTGAATTCTTAAAATCCAACAACACCAAGTCCTTGAAATAATAGTCTACTAAGTATGTGAGTTAATGAAGCAATCATATGGAATCTAGAATCTCCGATTACTATACTTTTTAATATTTAATATTTTCAATTATTTGTGACTTTGTTATATGTAAAGAACCAATTCAACTCAAAATTTTAAGTTGTTAGGTGAGTGTCTTTTTTTAATGGTTTATATTAATCTCTAACATTGTAATAATCCTCTAATCTTGTGTCAAATAGTGAATTATTACAATGATCAATCAATTAAAAGAATTATCGAGAATCGCTTTCTCGCACTTTTTTAATTTAATTTCAAGATCTTTTTCCTATTTCGGTTCTCTTTTTTCTTTCTCGATCACTTTATCTTCTTCCTCTGTGTTTTTATACCATTTTTTTTGGAATTTTGGGGGAAATATTTCAAAACTTAAACTTGACTTAAGCTATAATTAAGTCGTACAACTTTTATCACTAGACTAACTCTCCTTATTTGTTATAGTACTTATAATTTTATATTTATTATATTGTCGCAACCGAATTGCGACGTGACAGCGAAAATTGAAAATTAAAGAAAATGGAGTTGCCATCGACATTTGTTTTGGGAAAACATAAGAAAAAAAATTTGTTTAAGAAAACTAGTCATTGAAAACAAAAACAAATTAAGGAGTCGATTACGAGTAGGGAAAAAGTTAGTACCCTACACTGTCTGTTTTAAAAAAAGATTACCTTAAATTAATTGTACAAATTATTGATAAAATTTTAATATTTATTTCACCCCAAAGAATTAAGTAAGATTGATTATTGGAAAAGAAAAATATATTTTTGAGTTTGAAGGAAAGGGTCCCGCTCCGACGTATTCTTCGGTGCAATAGGGAACTCACAGCTACGCCTTTCTACAGAAAATATTTGTATGTTGGTTGATTTTAATTTTAAAAATAAATTTAAGGAAATTAATTTGAAAGTTTCGGATTTAGAGCTTTCGGATCATCAAGCTGTCGTAGTGAAAATAGCCTGAAATGATAATTACAAGATTATTAAATTATCTCAACTCTGCTAATCCTTTCAAAATAAAATAAATTTTTCAAGAGAAAAGAAAAACAATGATAAAATTTTAAAGGAAAAGTTTGGGTCACCAAGCTGTCACAGCTAAAATGATCCTTATTAAAATCCATGAAATTAATAAACTGTCATGACTCAATTAACCCCTAAAAAAAAGTTGAGAATTAATATAAAATGTCCAATTTAAATAAGTATGGCTAATCAAACTAGTTGTCTCAGCTAAAATAACCTAAAAATATTATGAGATTAATAAGCCGTCACGGCTAAATTAATCTTTAATTATTAAAAATAAATAAATAAAGATAAAATGATAAATCTAAATAAGTATGGGTTAATTAAATTTCTAAACTGTATAGGAAAATTCTTAATAAAACAAATAAAGAGTATAAAAGCATGCAAAAATAGAAGATTATTAACTAAAAGAGAAGTAAAGTAGACTTACCTCAAATGTGAAACAACATGGAATAGTGAGCCTAGTTGTGGAGAGCCACCTTAATTCTCCTAAAAAAAATATTACTATAACACAAGCCTAGTATTTGTTGGAAATCGACACACACAAAGCGAAAATAGAAAATAGATAAAGGAAAAGAGATTGAACATAGCGATTTACCCAGGTTCACCCAATGTAGGCTACGTCCAGCTTGTCTATACTATATTCGTCTCACTTATACTCATTACAAGTCACTCAGTTTATAAGAGAATATAAGTAGGATTTAGAAAATCCTAACAACAGTTATTCATGGGCCCAAGCCCAAACTGCTACGAAAAAGAAAATACAATGAGCGAGACTCCAATTGACTTTCTGCTGACCCCTCCAACAAGATTCATTATCTGTATGTGAAGTATGAACCAGACCCAACATTCTTCCACTTGGTGAATGCTTCACATGTTTCTTCAGTTTCAATGTAGCTGTATACCATTCAAACATCTCTTAATTCACTTGCTTGGCCAGAAAACCAGCAATGTTGACCTTTATGTCAACCTTCTCCAACAATACAAACTTGTCTTCTATCTTCTCTTTCATGAAGTGGTACTGTATGCCGATGTGATTCATCCTCACATGAAAACCTAGGTTCTTAGACAAGAAAATGTGCTTTAACTGTCACATCCAAGAGTCACCTCTCATTATGCAAAGCCAAGCTCTTTGCACAGCCTACGCAACCAAATAACCTCTTTAACAACATGGGTTAAGGCCATGTACTCTACCTCTGTAGTAGATAAAACAATTGTGTTCTGCCTCTTACTCATCCAGCTGATAGCTCCACCGAATGAGAAAACAATATATCCACTTGTAGACCTTCTACAATCAATGTCACCTCCCCAATCAGCATCCACCAAGCACCTCAGCTCTAATAGTGTCTGTCCCCTTGAGCCTTTCACGCCTTTATTGCATAACCCAAGGTCAGATGTATCACGAAGATAACGAAACACATGATTCATCGTCGTCCAAAGCTTCTTTCCTGGCTTGAACATATACCTGCTCAATACTCCCACCGATTGAGCAATACTAGGACGAGTACAAATAATGGCATACATCAGACTTCTAACTGCACTAGCATAAAGCTCGTGGCGGGGGACCATCATCAATAGGTTAAGGCTACACCACCATATTAAGTGAGTTTGACACAATTTCTCAACCCAGTACCTTCAAGAATTGGGTTCGTAAGTCCTCCCACTTTTAACCACTTTACTTAACTCATTACCTACCAATATGGGACTTCATCACACTTGAAAATCCCAACAATATTATGCCCAAGCTCAAGTTTCTTTTTTGTAACTGTTGGAAAAGTCTTTTTTTATGTGTGTCTAACGCATAAGAAGGAGGTTTCTTATATAGAGGAGAACGGAGGAAAAGGAACAAGGGCTCTGTTGTACAATTTTGCAATCAATTATATTAATCACACAAGTACGGAAGCACATGTATCAACAAATAATAAAGTGGATGTGTAAGTCCAGATATCGTTCCCACAGAGATTAAGTAAAGCTACAGCTCTAAGTGAAGTAAATGAGGTAACAATAATGATTTTTGATTGGCTAATAACTAATTTAACAATTAATAAACAAAATAAACTAAGACTAATGATTAACTAAGGGAATGCAATAACAATATAAGATCCAAGTATTCAAATGTAGATGGGATCAATTTCCCCATTATTGCAGTTTCACCAGAATACAGGCACAATGCTACAACAATCATCCATTCAATAATCAAAACACTAATGCATGCAAAGGCTCTCACCACCAATACATGTATACTAGTTCCCATATCTCTCTGGCCAACATAGTTATGAATCATTAAGTTCAGGTTCTATGTGGTTTTGTGGTGTGAACGATCTCTCTACCCACAATTAACCAATTTTACTTAGTTAAACCATAATATTTAATAACTTTCAGGATTAACATATATCTCTATAGCACAAATCTAAGTACCTTGCAACTCTCTCTCTCTCGATGAATCAACAAGATTAGAGACAAATTAAGCACTTTATTAAACAACTAAAAGGATAATCATGCAACAAAGTTTAGGCAAATTGATTACTTCATAATAAGGGTACTCAATCACTCATTCCTAACAATTTAGCTTATACTTGAGAGGAAAGAAACGACAAAGAAAGAATAAGATTCCATAGATCTAAGATAAGAAAAACAGGGACGTTGATGTAGCTCTGCTCTCGCAGCAACCATGAGCTCCACCACCACAAACCTTGCCTTAGCCACCGAAATAGTGTAGAAATTCACTGGATTCAATGATCTCGCTATTGAACCCTAGCTCCTTCCTTTGATTCGTTGGATCTCTCTCAACGAACCCTCAAATTCCCTCTAAGTGTTTCCCCCACTTTCTCTCTCTAACAGCACTGAAATCTGCCTTCGAATGCGGGTCCAAAACCTTTCCAACCTCCTTAATGTGTGTAGGTTTCCTCTCTTTATAGATTCTGATCTTTTGGGCTTCAATCAGCTCTTCAAATTCATTGCAAATCACATTCGAATCTGCCTTATGATTGAGTGAATATACAGCTCTATTTTGCTGCAATGCTAATCAGGGACAGAGTATAATGTTGTTGCATATCTTCTCTAAATCTTTCCAAATATATAATTCATATTTGATTTGGATTTATGGACTCTGATTTGTTGAAGATTTGATTAGGATTTCTTGAAGATATATGAGTGATTATTCAAATCAGAATATCTATTTGCACGCTCAGAAGCTTCTCTCCCTTAAGTTGGGCTTGGGTCCATAGCTTGCTGGTGATGATGTCAACCAAATGCACTGCTGACCTCATCTTCAATGCTACAACATTGTTTTTCGATGCTACAGCACTGATCTGCAATAAAATAGCAAATGCAATAAATGGTTCCAACACTCAAATTATCTTCAAATATCCACAATTAACATATTTCTCATTCAAATCATGAAAATATAGAAATCATGCGTTAATCATATAAAACCAAGAGAATTATATATATTCATGGCACCAAAACATGACAAATAAGCCTAAAAATAACTCTCCATCATAGAGTTATCAGACTCTCCAACGTAGGAGACTTCAAATGGAAGGGATGTGACTTCTACTCATATGGGACTTCAATGCTAAGCCCAAGCCCATTTGAGGGGTCTACTAAAAATCCTAACCCTAATTTCCACCTTCTCTATATATACTCATTAGTTGTGGGTGGAGGCTAGGTCATATGAGAGAATTTCATTTGACAGATATTTGAGAGAAAATTGTTTGAGCAAAGCTTTATGCTTTGCATTTGAGAGATCTCTAGAGAGAGTTTGAGTGAAACATCTCTAGGGTAGTTTGATTATCACCATTGTTGGAGAGGTTGAGTTAACCACCACATTGGTGATTCTCATTATTTGTAATTATTATTTTCATAGTGGATTTTTGATCTGGACTAGGTCCCGTGGGTTTTTACTTCTTCATTGAAGAAGGTTTTCCCACGTTAAATCTAGTTGTGTTCTTCTTCTCTCTCCTGTTTTGTGATTTTTCATTTTGATTTTTCCGCTATGCTGCCCGACCTGGTGAAGTTCAGGTTGAGGTATTGCCAAGATCCGCGATCAGGATCTTGTTGTTGACTTTCGCACAAAGGCTGCTTAGTCGAGCTTGAGGGAACCGAGTTTTCCCAACAGTGGTATCAGAGCCCGAGTTCGACGGCTTCTGAGGGAGACGAGATGGAGACCAGTGGCATAACTCATGATGGAGATATGTTCAAGTTGACCGTAGACAACTTCACTTATTAGAGACCGATGATGGAAGATCATCTTTACTGCAAAGATTTGCATGAGCCCATTATCCTTGATGAGAGACCAGCAGGCAAGACAAATAAGGAGTGGGAGATCCTGAGTCGGAAGGCGGTAGCCACGATCAGGAAATATATTGATAAAAGCCTCTTTGAGCACGTGTCTGAATTCACGAACGCGTATGAATTGTGGACGAAATTAGAGTCCATGATTCAGAAGAAGACTCCCAGGAACAAAGCACACCTGGTTTGCCGACTTGTTAAGCTTGAATACAAGGACGGCATGAGCATGATTGAACACCTGAACACCTACAAAGGTATTGTGAATCAGCTGTCAAAGGCTGATATGAAAATTGATGAAGAATTGCAGGCATTGCTGCTGTTGAGCTCGCTGCCAGAAAGCTGGGATACTCTGGTGGTGACCCTGAATAACTCGACTCCAGATGGAAAATTGAAGATGGATGTCATGACAGACAGCCTCCTTGGCGAAGAATCCAGGAGAAGAGAATGAGGTACTTCGAGTACGTCTGAGGCCAACGTTGCTGAGAACAAAGGGAAATCTGACTCCCGGGGTAGAAGCAAAAGCCGGGGTAGAGGTCGTGACAGACGAGACAAGTCCAGAGGTCGGTCAAAACCGAAATATGAGTTAAAGTGCTTTTACTGTGGAAAGACAGGCCATAAGAAGCCAGACTGCTGGACCCTACAAAATGATGAGAAGAATGGCTCTGTGAAGCCGGATCAGATTATTCCCAAGAAGAGGGAAGACAAGAGCACCACTACGGTGGCTGCAAACCCTGATGCCGATATATTCCTCCTATGTGAGGACAATTATTTGAATGTTGCATATGATGACTGCACCTGGATTGTTGACTCTGGTGCCTCCTTCCACGTTACTCCACACAAAGGTTTTTTCTCCTCTTACCGAGGTGGTGATTTTGGAGTCGTGAAGATGGGAAATCAAGTGACCGGCAAGATTGTTGGTGTCGGTGATATAACTCTGACCACGGATGTCGGAGGCCGACTTGTGTTGAAAGATGTAAGGCATGTTCCTGACATGCGTTTGAACCTAATCTCGGTAGGCAAACTTGATGATGCCGGGTTAGTGAACTACTTCGGTAGTGTTAGATGGAAGCTGGCCAAGGGAAACTTGGTCGTGGCCCGAGGTAAGAAGGAAGGCTCCTTGTACATGATGCAAGGAAAGATCAATGGCGGAGAAGCCAATTCTGTTCGAGATGAACCTATCTTGGAGCTATGGAACAAGCGCCTCGGCCATATGAGCGAGAAAGGGCTACAGATCCTGAACAAGAAAGGATTACTGACTGGGTTGAAATGCCAAGCGTTGGAGAGTTGCACGTATTGCCTAGCTGGAAAGTAGCACCGAGTTTCTTTTGTGAGACTGGATAAACCAAGACGACGCAGGTATATTCTTGACCTCGTCTATACTGATGTCTGCTCCATGTCGAAAAGATCCCTTGGAGGAGCTCAGTACTTTGTTTCATTTATTGATGACCATTCCCGCAAAGTGTGGGTATATTTGTTGAAGACTAAAGACCAGGTACTCCAATCCTTTAAAGAATTTCATGCGATGGTTGAATGGGAGACTGACAAGAAATGAAGGTGGTCCGATCTGATAATGGTGGTGAGTATTGCGGCCCATTTGATGCATACTGCAGAGCGGCCGGGATTCGACTTGAGAAGACGCCCCCCAAGACACCTCAGCTGAATGACTGGCTGAGCGGATGAACAGAACTATTGAAGAGAAGGTCAGAAGCATGTTATCCAATGCCGGATTGCCGAAATCATTCTAGGGAGAAGCCGTCAAAACCGCTGTTGACTTGATCAACCTCTCACCATCACGGCCACTTGAAGGAGAAATTCCAGAAGAAGTCTGGACAGGTCGGAAAGCGGCCTATAATCAACTGAAAGTGTTTGGATGCTGAGCTTTCGTGCATATCCCTAAAGATGAAAGGGTCAAACTTAATGCAAAGACAAAAGAATGCATTTATCTTGGTTCGCCGAGATGTGAGTTCAGGTTCCGACTTTGGGATCCAATCAATAAGAAGATAGTGAGAAGCTGAGATGTGATCTTTCATGAGCATGAGAACATTCATGACATCTCGACGCCCAAAGTCCGGGTTACTGACAGACGTGAAGAACCCATCCCTCATGTCCAAGCTGAAGCAGGGGAGAAAATGAGGAAAATGAAGAAATTGATGATCAGCAACAAGCTGAAGATGACCAAGACACTGAGGTCCGAGTTGATGATGAGATCCGTGATGAGAATGATGAACCGGGTTCTCAAGCTGAAGAACAACTGAGATATCCAACTCGAGAAAGAAGACCCTCTACGAGATACTCATCTGATGAATACACCGTTGTTGCTAAAGACGGTGAGCCTCATAGTTATGATGAGGCTGTGACGAGCTCAGAGAAAGAAGAATGGGAAAAGGCAATGCAAGACAAGATGAAGTCTCTGCACGAGAATCAGACTTATGAGCTGACTGAATTGCCAAAAGGAAGACGAGCTTTGAAAAATAAATAGGTCTACAAGATTAAGAATGAAGAGAACGGGAAAAATCTGAGATACAAAGCCCGGATTGTGGTGAAAGGCTGCAATCAAAAGAAGGGTGTAGACTTTAAGGAGATTTTTTTTCCTGTGGTGAAAATGACCTCGGTCCGAACCATGTTAGCCATGGCGGCTTCGATGGACCTCGAGGTAGAACAAATGGACGTGAAGACGGCATTTCTTCACGGTGACTTAGAAGAAGAAATATATATGGAGAAACCTGAAGGATTCCAAGCTCCAGACCAAGAAGACTTGGTATGTCGGTTGAAGAAGAGCCTATATGGCTTGAAGCAAGCACCTCGGCAGTGGTACAAGAAGTTTGAATCATTCATGACTGATCATAAGTTTGAGAAGACAGAAGCCGACCACTGCGTATTTGTGAAGAGGTATGAGGCCGAAGTTTTTTTGATTTTGTTGTTATATGTTGACGACATGCTTATTGTAGGGAAAGACAAATCGAGGATAGCCGCCCTGAAAAAGGCGTTGAGCTCGTCCTTCGCAATGAAGGACCTCGGCCCTGCAAAGCAGATTCTCGGAATCAAGATCATCTGAGATAGACAGAAGAAGCTACTGTGGCTAAGTCAAGAGAAATATATTGAGAAGCTGAACCAGAAGCAATGCCCGAGATCTGATGAAGACAAAGATGAGATGATGAAGGTCTCATACCAATCCATCGTCGGAAGCTTGATTTATGCAATGGTTTGCACTAGACCCGACTTGGCGTATGTTGTTGGAATGGTAAGCCGGTATTTGTCAAACCCCAGCAAAGAGCACTGCGAAGCAGTGAAGTGGATCTTCAAGTACCTCCGAGGTACGACCGACTTATGTCTCCTATTTGGAGAAGGCAAAGCCGAGTTGCAAGGCTACTAGGATTCTAATTTAGGGGGAGATTTTGACTCGAGGAAGTCGACGACGGGATACATGATGAGATTTGTCGGAGGAGCTGTCTCTTGGCAATCAAGACTTCAAAAGTGTGTTGCACTATCGACAACTAAGGCTGAGTACATTGTCGCTACTGAGGCAAGCAAAAAGATGCTGTGGATGAGAGATGCCTAGAGAGAGTTTGAGTGAAACATCTCTAGGGTAGTTTGATTATCATCATTGTTGGAGAGGTTGAGTTAACCACCACATTGGTGATTCTGATTATTTGTAATCATTATTTTCATAGTGGATTTTTGATCTGGACTAGGTCCCGTGGGTTTTTACTTCTTCATTGAAGAAGGTTTTCCCACGTTAAATCTGGTTGTGTTCTTCTTCTCTCTCTTTTGTTTTGTGATTTTTCATTTTGATTTTTCCGCTGCGCTGCCCGACCTGTTTAGGCCGAGGTATTGCCGAGATCCGCGATCAGGATCTTGTTGATTGACTTCCGCACAAAGGCTGCTTAGCCGAGCTTGAGGGAGCCGAGTTTTCCCAACAAGATCTTCCAGATAATGTCTCAAGGGGAAGTGTGTGGGCACTTTCTCACTTTCAGGGAGATAACTTTACCTCAGCCTCTGCAACCATCAAGTGAAGACCTCTTATGCTGATGACTATAAGTGTAGAATATATATATGTTCTAAAAAACCCTAGCCCTAAGTTGAACGGACTCTAAGTTTCTTGGGCTCTTCTTATACACTAGGCCCTATCGAGATTTAGTGAAAGAACAAAACCCAACAATCTCCCACTTACTCTTGAATACAAACTTGAGCCTAAAGCCCAAGTCCACGTATCCCACTAGTCGTCATCAACTGAAATTTCCTCATCCCTTATCTCGAGCTAGCATGGGGATCTATCAGTTGTTATTAATTAAGGCTCCTAATAATTAATGAATGATTATCTGATTTGGTGCTACTCCACTAAAAACCCAAATTCGAACTTCAAGATTAATAACACATATAAAATGAATATGCATCGCCTTTTTGTAGAATGTCTATAATTGATTGACAAGTTTTCTGTAACTCAATCAATTATTTATTCCCAGTGTCTTCAATATCCAAGTACCGAAACATATCAAGGGGATATATCCTACAAACTCCATGTTGTTTATCTCATAAATATCGATAATCAAATAATCTCACTCCCAAAGTTATCGAGTTATTGGCCTTCAATAGATCAAACCTTACCCGTTGGTAAATCAAAAAATGAAAACTATTTGATTATCTATTTAAAATAAACTCAGGATTAAGAACAATCACATAACTATAGTTATCTGGAGATTTGATTCCTTATGACAAAAAAATAACCTTAATCAAATCTCTCCTTCATCCTTTCAATGTGAATGTTAATTCACACCTGTATTTTACAATGATTCGGACAAAACCATTTCATAAAATATTGCAGCCTAAATAAAGCGTCCAACTTTATTTAACAGTTGTGAACCAATAAATCAATCGTGAGAACCTATGATCATGTCCTCTATGAATGTATCCAAATGATCATATACTCCACAAGTGATTTGAACCTTAATGTTTGCAAATTGTGTGCACTAATCAATGAATAATACCTCATTTGTAAAATTCAGAAAATGATTACATTGTTTCATTCTCTTACTCCAAGAGCACAATGAACACAATATCTCCTAGTCGCTTAATGCAAGTCTGGGATCCTCCTAAGATCCAAAGAAGTAACATACCTCTTGAACACAATTTCAGGCAAACACTTAACAATTGGATCTGCAACAAAATTAGATAAAATCAAATCAAATCTTTCAAAAAGAAAATTAATCTCAAATCAACTTTTTATTTTTCAAATCAAAAACCAAATCAAATCAAAACTTTCAAAAAAGGAAATTAATATCAAATTAACTTTTTCTTTTTCAAATAAAAAACCAAACCAAATCAAATCTTTCAAAAAATCTATTTGGATTAAAAATAAAAATTTTAAATCTTCTTTCAAATCAAATCTTCTAAATGCAGCCTTGAGAGATATAGCTCAATAAACTCAATTCTCAACATTCCTAAGAATTTAATTAACATTACAAACAATATACTCTTGAGTCTTTTTTTACTTGAAAACTTTGACCTTGATATTGACTTTGCACATTTGAATTACTTGTTCACTTTTGCATGTTGCTTTGATCTTCTAATTTCATTTGAGACTTGTTGCACTGCCTTCTAATTTGGGCATCCATGTTAAGCTTGTTGGTTCGTTGTAATCATCAAAACTTCAAATATATAAGCTTGGAAACCTATAGTTTAACAATTAAATGACTTTAAATCACAATGGATTTTTTTGATCAGCATATGGGGAAGTAGTTATAAACTATATTATTATACATGTTTGATGTGGAATATACTAAATGGCTTGAAGGGTCCAATTCAATAGCAATTAAAAAAATAAAAATTTAATCAGTAAGGAAACGTTTATATGATGCGTACACACAATCCTGAAAAATATATAGCTAAGCTTGCAGCAGCACATGACTCATAAGTCTCCTTAATAACCAATAGTTAAAGGACATATAAGAAGTTCAAACCAGGTATAGATATCCTAACTCACTAAAAGTCATCTTGTATGAAAGATAGGCTGACAAAGCCTACAGAATCCATCTGGTAAAGACGTAATAGTCATGCCGCCATATGGAGGTAACACAATAACACAACAATTGGGTCATGCCGCTACTATAAAGAGGAGGCTCAAAGTTTAGATATGATTATCTTCTTCTAATTTACTTAAGTTTAACACACATATATTGACTTGAGTATCATAGTGTCTTGCATGTACTTACCCTCACCTGTTCCAACAAAACATCATTGAGCGCAATCAAAAACATAACCTACTGGAATCATACCGCATAATAAAGCAGTTGAACCCGTCACAATAACTCAATTAGCTATTAACTTGAACCAGACTCAACTCTATATAATCAGTTCCATCTCGATGTGGTCATATCAATGTTAAAATTCTATGTTTGGAATCTTTTTTTTTAACATTGGAAATTCTTTTTATTGTGATAAAAAATATTTCTAGTTTAACTTTATGACATCAATACATTTGCTATATCATTTTATTGATTTTAAGGAATTTTTTATAATTTTTATAATTTATAGTTTTTATCAGTAATTAAGTTTAAATAAAAATTGAATACTTTTATATTACAAAAAAAAAAATTGAATACTTTTTCTCACAGACGATAAAAAATAATAATGTTAGGTCTTGAATTTGCTGCATCTGTCCCTTTAAAACATATATCACTTATTCGCATTCACCATTGCACTAACTTTCGAAGTTTGACAACTACTTCATAAGAATTAGTTTGTTTTTAAATAGTTTACTGTGGTTGAAAGATGTATTTTTTTTTATTTCCTTTTGTTTGATGATCAAAGTGTCCTGAATTACTATTTTTACGAAAAAGTGTTTGTCCCTTTAAATGACACAAATTTAGGTCCTTTTAAGAGAGAGATAGACACAAAGAGGTGTAGTCCTTTTGTTAATCTCGGACTGATAACAAGGGGGTCAAAGAGTTTTTACCCCTTTAATTTTCCTATCTCGTATTTCGTTCCCGGTATTTATCAATTGAGGTCATTTAATGCTGCAGAGGGGGGGATGTAGCGGCACTGAGTGTCGCGACCCCCCTCCCACGACAAGTTTTTTTTTCAAGTGAGTGTTGCGACCCCCCCCCCCCCCCGGCGGCGGCACTCACACGATTGTGCCAAGTGGCACAATCTCGTTAGTCATGTGATGTGCCTCTGGCAAGTGTGGTTTTTCCATGTTAAAATTGATAAGAATTGGGTCATAAGAGAGCAATTTAAATACCTATTTGCTATTTATATTGATTCTTTCTATGTCAATAATATTCACCTTTTGGTTGTGTTTTTACAGGAAAAAGAGGAGTGAAAATTACAAATTATAAAAAGCCTGTTCACGCAACTCCGCACGCACGGACATATCACAGTACAAATGCCAGAGAATTGGCGCTAGTTGGCGCCAGAATGGCGCAAACTAGCGCCACCATGCCACCTTGGGCCAAAGTAAAGCACCATGGCGCCAAGTGGCGCCCAAAAGCAAGCAAATGGCGCCAATTGGCGCCCAAAGACAAGAAGGAATGGCGCCAATTGGCGCCCCAATGTGAAGGACTGGCGCCGGTCCATGCAATCGGGTCTGACTTTTCGTATTCGAGACAGTAACTCCGAACGTATTTGCGCCAAACCCGCGCCAACTAGCGCCGGGTTGCGAGAAAATTACACCGTCTTTCCGCGGGGGTATTTTTGGAAGAAGGAAAAAAATAAGTTTATAAATAGGATCCTTGTGCTAGACCTAGAGATATCTGATTCAGACCTAGTCTTTTGAAGGAGGCCGACGACAGAGCTCAGAAGGATTCTTCCACAGTTCTTCTTCTTCATCTATTTCTCTGTAATTTTATGCTTTTGAATATTGAATTATTTTTAGCCATGATTATTCTTAGCTAGTTTTCTTTTATTGTAGTTAGGGTCACGAGCCCTATGTGAACCCTTGTTACGATGGATTGATTTAGTTTTATTCATTTATATAATTATCTTTGTCTCTACCTTGTGCGTATTTTCTATTTTCTTTATTAGAACTTATCAATCTGATAATTGGAAATAGTTTGAGGGTTAGAACCCTAGATAGGAATATTGGGGTTTTGATCTTGAAAGGGGGTAGGACAACAATTGGTATGCATGCTAGGAATAGATGTGTATTTAATTGCGGATGCTTAAATTATTGCGTTAATTGCTTAATACCATGAGGAACATTGCAAGGAATTGGGGTTCCAATTGGGGATTAAAGGTTTAACCTTGCAAGGAATTGAGGGTTAACTATTAAATATTTTTAGATAATAATTTATCCGAGTAATTATATGAATAAATATTGTGAATCAATCCAAAGTAAGTGGGGATCATAAGGTGAGTGCGCTCTAGCTACAATAGTTTTCTCATATTTTTAAAATCAATTCTCATTGTTACTATTTTATTTCTCTTAAATAAAAATATAAAAACAAGTCTTTATTTTTATTTCATATTGTTACTCAAATTCAATTCACAATTTTCCAAACAACAAACCGAGTTTTCCAACTTAAAGGGACTGGTTATTGTAGTACTTGGTTTACAATCCCTGTGGGGACGATACTTTACTTACTCATTATATTACTTGTGCGATCGGTATACTTGCCGGAGAGCATCAAGTTTTTGGCGCCGTTGCCGGGGATTGCTAATTCCAATATTACAAATAACCCTTGATCTTTGAGATTGGATTTTTATTTTTATTTTATTTATTTTATTTTATTTTATTTATTTTATTTTATTTTATTTTATTTGTTCTATCGTATTTTGTGTTAGCAGGTGCTACTAATATATTTTTTCTGAGTTTTATGCGAGGTAGACCTCCTCCTACAGACTTTGTAATTGATCCTGAAATTTCAAGGACTGAGAGGAGACTGAGGAAGGTTGCCAAGCAGATAATTTGGGAAGACTTCAAAAGCATACCTGTACAACCAAAACAAGAAATGGCAGCAAACAACAATGCTGATGGTGGCAGAGGCCACAATGCAAATAACTCACCTCCACGATTGTTGGACACCATTCTGACTCTGGTGTTCAATAGGCCAAATTCAAGTATAATCAGGCCGACGGTGGAGGCAAACAATTTTGAGCTGAAGCCATCTTTGATTACTTTGGTGAAAAGGGTTCAGTTCTCTGGTGCTGAGGAGGAAGATCCTCATGAGTTCATAGATCGATTTCTGATGATCTGTGACACTACCAAGCACAATGGAGTGTGGGCCGATGTTGTCAGGCTTCGATTATTCCCTTTTGCTGTTAAGGGAAAAGCTCTCAGATGGATAGAAAGGCAGCCAGCTAATAGTATCACGACATGGGAAGACTTGTCATCAAAGTTCTTTGCCCATTTCTTTTCTATGGAAAAGTACAACCAACTGGTGAATGAAATCACAAACTTCCGCCAACTTGAAGGAGAATCACTGTGTGCAACCTGGAATAGATTCCAGGAACTCATCCGGAAGTGTCCGCACTATGAAGGAGACGATGACAGAAAGGTAGCAATATTCTTTAATGGCATCTCTCCTGAAACAAGGTTGGTGATTAATAGTGCAGCTGGAGGTTCTATTCGGCAAAGTACTTCTGAACAAGCCATTGATTTGATAAAGAAGCTAGCAAGGAATGAGAATGAGAGTATACCAGCTCAATTAAAAAGAGGAGTGATAAAGCTGCAAAGCAATGATGTTATGCTTGCTGAACAAAAGCTGTTGTCCAAAAAGTTTGACAGCTTGAATGAGAAGTTTGAGAAAATGCAAGTGTCCAAGGTTCAATCAACTTCTGTGGTTTGTGAATATTGTAAGGAAGCTCATGAGTCTAATGAGTGTCCTACTCTCATGGGTTATAATCCAGAGCAGTTGCAAGTAAATGGGGTTTGGTATGAACAGAAGCCCCAACAAATTTTTTCAAGAAATCAGAATTTTTCTTCTGGAAGTAATTTTCAGAATAGAGGTCAAGGAGGTGGTCTTGACTATAGTTCTAATAATTATCTGCAACCTCCTCCTGTTCCACATAAGGAACTTTCTGATTTGGAGAAGTTAATTGGACAAATGGCTCAACATTCTAATGCTTTCATGGAGGAGACTATAGCCAATACAAAGAACACAAATGCTTTCATGGAAGAGACTAGGGCTAATACCAGAAACATGAGTGCTTCCATCAGAAATCTGGAGAATCAAATTGGCCAGCTGGCCAAGCAAGTTGCTGATAAAACTCCAGGTAGTTTCCCTAGTAACACAGTCACCAATCCAAGGAAGGATTGTATGTTTGTCACCACTAGAAGTGGTAAAGTGGTAGCAGCTCCAGAAAAGCCGAGAATAAATATGGAAGCTGAAAAGAAGAAGCTAGATACTGCAGGTGAGCCCGCAAAAGAAAAAGAAAGTGAAAAACCTGCTGAAGTGGAGAAGCCAGTTGAAAAGAAGAAGTTTGAGCTGAGTCCTGAATATGTGAGAAACATGGCACCCTATCCTGAAAGGTTCAAGAAGGATGCTCAGAAGCAACAGTATGCCAAGTTCCTTGACATATTCAAAAAGCTTCACATAAATTTTCCATTTGCTGAAGCATTGGCTTGCATGCCTAATTATGCCAAGTTCATGAAGGACTTGTTATCAAGAAAGCATAAGCTGCAGGAATGCCAAACTGTAACACTCACTGAGGAGTGTAGTGCCATTATACAGAAGAAGTTCCCACCCAAACTCAGTGATCCAGGGAGTTTCAAAATTCCTATTGAAATTGGGGACACAAAAATTGGCAAAGCAATATGCGATCTTGGGGCTAGCATTAATTTGATGCCCCTTTTTGTTTGTAAATCTTTGGGGATCACCGAGTTGAAACCCACTTTGGCATCTCTTCAGCTTGCTGATAAATCTTTGAGGAAGCCTAGTGGTATTATTGAAGATGTTCTTGTGAAGGTGGACAAGTTCATCTTTCCTGCTGATTTTGTAGTGTTGGACATGGAAGGGGGAGCTGAGATGCCTCTGTTGCTGGGTAGACCTTTCTTGGCCACTGCTCGGGCACTGATTGATGTTGAAAACGGGAAGCTTAAACTAAGGATGAATGATGAGACCATTATCATCAACGTCTTTGATTCTCTAAAAAAGTCTTCTCACAAAGACGATTGTTTTAGTCTTGAAGTCTTAAAAGAAAAACAAAGTGTAGCGGATGATGTCAAGAAAGATGATGCCAAGGAAGATGGTGCCATGAAGATGGATTTGAAGGAGCTTCCTCAACCTCAAAAAAATGTCTTCTTGGGTAATAAGGAGGCGGTGATTGAATCATTGAAGGAAGAGGAAACAGAATTGAAAAATAAAGATCTCTTTTCCCACACCAACAAAATTCTCAATGAGGATGATGACAAACCTGGGAGGAAAACCAAAAAGAGGCGTCATCCTATACTGAAGAAGGTACTAAGAAAGGAGGTGATCAAACTCTTTGATACGAGTTGGAAGAGATACCGGAAGCTGAAGTTTGACAAGAGACACCAAGACTCTATCTCTCGGAAAAATCAATGCTTCAAAGATTTCTTAATATGGCTTCTTGGTTTGGACTAAATCTGGGAATGGTGGTCTCATACACCAAGGCATCCAATACCACCAGACCTTCCATTTGCTGAGTCATCCCTCGCTGCTGAGGGGGATGACATAGAGGGTTGAGTATATCTCCTTCCTGATGGAGATCTTGTATATTAGTTTATTTTTCTGTTTCATATTTTTCTTTTAGTTACTTTGTGTTAGTATATTTTTCTCTGATATTTTAATGTGCGCATTATAGTTTCTTCTATATGCCACTGTTTGTCTCTTGTGCAGGTTTTTCTTCTTTCTTGTGGTTTAATTATTGCTGAGGACAGCAATTCTCTAAATCTGGGAATAGTAAGCTTGCACCTGAGCACTGCTGCAATTCTTCTATCAGGGGAGATATTCTAACTCTTTTAATTTTTTGTTATTTTTATAGTATTTTGTAAGCTATATAAAAAAAATAAAAAAAAATTTGAACATGTTTTCTGAGCAAGTCCCAGGTTTAGATATGCTTCCCCTAGTTAAATTGCCTGATTCATCCTAGGAATCATGTTTTTTATGAAATTCTGGCATAATATTGTATTGGCATGAGT
>NW_026897112.1:0-28862 GCF_033153095.1 Gastrolobium bilobum | reverse complement strand
TATTTTATTTTTAACACATTCAGTGATTCAATCTCAATCAAGGTAAGTCACATGGACATAGGCTAAGCCATAAATCAGGCACAAGTCATTTATCAACAAATAAGTTCAGGCTCAAAGGGGCTAGCAAGGGAAAATTTCATACAGGTGGGCTATTTTGGCCATAAGCTAATAAGAACAAAATGTCTTTATCATATCAATCAATGCATGCATAACAGAGAAACAGATCAAGTTCTAAAGTATTACAACAGTGAGGCCTCTCAACAAAAATTTCAGTGTTTAGGCTCAAACCTCACAGTTATGGTATCAATGCAGACTCAAGAAAATTGACCTCAGACATTATCAGAATTTCACAATATTAATCAGACAAACGAGCAATCATGCAATCTGATTATGCCTATGCAATGTCATGCCAGAAAGTCATACAATATATTCCAAGAATTCAGTCAAGCACATTAACTATATAAGCACATTTAAACCTGAGAATTGCTTGAAACATTTTTTTTTTCAAGATATAGCACACAAAATAACTATAAAAATAACTAAGAAAATTAAAAGAGTTAGAATATCTCCCCTGATAGAAGAATTGCAGTTCTAAGGTGCAAGCCTACCATTCCCAGATTTAGAAAATTGATGTCCTCAGCAATAATTAGACCACAAGAAGGAAGAAAAACTTGCACAATAGAACAAACAGTGGCATATAGAAGAAACTATAATGCGCACATTAAAACATCAGAGAAAAATATACTAACACAAAGTAACTTAAAAAAAAATACGAAACAGGAAAATAAACTAATATACAAGATCTCCATTAACAAGGAGATATACTCAACCCTCCATGTCATCCCCTTCAGCAGCGTGGGATGACTCAGCAAATGGAGGATCCGGTGGTACTGGATGCCTTGGTGTATGAGACCACCATTCCCAGATTTGGTCCAAACCAAGAAACCAGGTTAAGAACTCTTTGAAGCTTTGGTTTTTCTGAGAGATAGAGTCTCGGTATCTCTCGTCAAACTTCAGCTCTCGGTGTCTCTTCCAACTCGTATCAAAGAGTTTCACCACTTCCTTTCTCACTACCTTCTTCCGTATAGGATGACGCTTCCCTTGGGGTTTTCTCCCATGTTTGTCATCATCTTCATTGAGAATTTTGTTGGTATGGGAAAAGGGATCTTTATTTTTCAATTCAGTTTCCTCTTCCTTCAGTGCTTCAATCACCGCCTCCTTATTACCCAAGAAGACATTTTTTGAGGTTGAGGAAGCTCCTTTATGGCACCATCTTCCTTTTGCATCATCCGTTACACTTCGTTTTTCCTTTAAGACTTCAAGACTAAAACAATCGTCTTTGTTAGAAGACTGTTTTAGAGAATCAAAGACGTTGATGGTAACGGTCTCATCATTCATCCTTAACTCAAGCTTTCCAGTTTCAACATCAATCATGGCCCGAGCAGTGGCCAACAAAGGTCTACCCAGCAAAAGAGGCATCTCAGCTCCCCCTTCCATGTCCAACACTACAAAATCAGCAGGAAAGATGAACTTGTCCACCTTTACAAGAACATCTTCAATAATACCACTAGGCTTCCTCAAAGACTTATCAGCAAGTTGAAGAGATGCCAAAGTGGGCTTCAACTCGGTGATCCCCAAGGATTTATAAACAGAAAGGGGCATCAAATTAATGCTAGCCCCAAGATCGCATAATGCTTTGCCAATTTTTGTGTCCTCAATTTCAATAGGAATTTTGAAACTCCCTGGATCACTGAGTTTGGGTGGGAACTTCTTCTGTATGATGGCACTACACTCCTCAGTGAGTGTTACAGTTTGGCATTCCTGCAGCTTATGCTTTCTTGATAACAAGTCCTTCATGAACTTGGCATAATTGGGCATGCAAGGCAGAGCTTCAGCAAAGGGAATGTTGATATGCAATTTCTTGAATATATCCAGAAATCTTTCATAATGTTGTTTTTGAGCATCTTTCTTAAACCTTTCTGGATAAGGTGTCATTGCCCTCACATATTATGTTTTCAGTTCAAACTTCTTCTTTGCAACTGGCTTTTCCACTTCAGCAGGTTTTTCAATTTCTTTTTCTGGCTCACATGCAGTATCCAGCTTCTTTTCAGCTTCCACATTTATTCTCGGCTTTTCTGGAGCTGCTACCACTTTACCACTTCTAGTGGTGACAAACATAAAATCCTCCCTTGGATTGGTGACTGTGTTACTAGGGAAATTACCTGGAGTTCTATCAGCAACTTGCTTGGCCAGCTGGCCAATTTGATTCTCCAGATTTCTGATTGAAGCACTCATGTTTCTGGTATTAGCCCTAGTCTCTTCCATGAAAGCATTTGTGTTTTTGGTATTGGCTCTAGTCTCCTCCATAAAAGCATTGGAGTGTTGAGCCATTTGTCCAACTAATCTCTCCAAATCAGAAAGTTCCTTCTGTGGAATAGGAGGAGGTTGCAGAAAGTTGTTTGAGCTATAATCAAGACCACCTCCTTGACCTCTCCTCTGAAAATTACTTTTGCCAGGAGAACTCTGATTTCTTTAAAAATTTTGTTGGGGCTTCTGCTCATACCAAACCCCATTCACTTGCAACTGCTGTGGACTATCACCCATTAGAGTGGGACACTCATTAGACTCATGAGCTTCCTTGCAGTATTTACACATCACAGAAGTTGATTGAACCTTGGACACTTGAAATTTTTCAAACTTCTCATTCAAGCTGTCAAACTTCTTGGACAACAGCTTTTGTTCAGCAAGCATAGCATCATTGCTTTCCAGCTTTATCACTCCTCTTTTTATTTGAGCTGATACGCTCTCATTCTCATTCATTGCCAGTTTCTTTATCAAGTCAATGTCCTGTTCAGATGTACTTTGCCGAATAGAATCTCCAGCTGCACTATAATCACCAACCTTGTTTCAGGAGAGATTCCATTAAAGAAGATTGCCACCTTTCTGTCATCGTCTTCTTCATAGTGCGGACACTTCCGGATGAGTTCCTGGAATCTATTCCAGGTTGCACACAGTGATTCTCCTTCAAGTTAGCGGAAGTTTATGATTTCATTCACCAGCTGGTTGTACTTTTCCATAGAAAAGAAATGGGCAAAGATCTTTGATGACAACTCTTCCCATGTCGTGATACTATTAGCTGGCTGCCTTTCTATCCATCTGAGAGCTTTTCCCTTAACAGCAAAAGAGAATAATCGAAGCCTGATAGCATCGGCAGACACTCCATTGTGCTTGGTAGTGTCGCAGATCATCAGAAATCGATCTATGAACTCATGAGGATCTTCCTCTTCAGCACCAGAAAATTGAACCCTTTCCACCAAAGTAATCAAAGATGGCTTCAGCTCAAAGTTGTTTGCCTCCACCGTCGGCCTGATTATACTTGAATTTGGCCTATTGAACACCGAAGTCAGAATGGTGTCCAACAATCGTGGAGGTGGGTTATTTGCATTGTTGTTACCCGCCATCTCTTGTACTGGTTGTACAGGTTCTCTATTGAAATCTTCCCAAATTAACTGGTTGGCAACTTTCCTCAGTCTCCTCTCAGTCCTTGTAATTTCAGGATCAAATACAAAGTCGTTAGGAGCAAGTCTACCTCACATAAAACTCAGAAAAATACGTTAGTAGCACCTGCAGAACACAGAACAAGATAAAACAAGAATAAAAAATAAAAATAAAAATCCAATCTCAAAGATCAACGGTTATTTATAATATTGGATTTAACAATCTCCGGCAACGGCGCCAAAAACTTGATGTTCTCCAGCAAGTATACCGATCGCACAAGTAATATAGAAAGTAAGTAGAGTATCGTCTCCACAGGGATTGTAAACCAAGTACTACAATAACCAGTCCCCTTAAGTTGGAAAACTCGGTTTGTTGTTTGGAAAAATTGTGAATTGATTTTTAGTAACAATAAGAAATAAAAGTAAAGACTTGTTTTTGAATTTTTATTTAAGAGAAATAAAACAATAACAATGAGAATTGATTTTAAAAGGATGAGAAAAACATTGTAGCTAGAGCGCACTCACCTTATGATCCCCACTTCTTACTTTGGATTGATTCACAATACTTATTCATATAATTACTCGGATAAATTATTATCTAATAATATTTATTACTTAACCCTCAATTCCTTGCAAGGTTAACCCTTTAATCCCCAATTGGAACCTCAATTCCTTGCGATGTTCCTCATGGTATTAAGCAATGAACGCAATAATTTAAGCATCCGCAATTAAATACACATCTATTCCTAGCATGCATACCAATTGTTATCCTACCCCCTTTCAAGATCAAAATCCCAATATTCCTATCTAGGGTTCTAACCCTCAAATTATCCTCAACTATCAGATTGATCAGTTCTAATAAAGAAAATAGAAAATACGCACAAGGTAGAGACAAAGATAATTATATAAATGAGTAAAACTAAATCAATCCATCGTAACAAGGGTTCACATAGGGCTCGTGACCCTAACTACAATAAAAAGATAACTAGCCAAGCATAATCATGGCTAAAAATTCAATATTCAATAACAGCATAAAATTAAAGTTAAATAGATGAAAAAGAAGAACTGTGGAAGAATCCTCCTGAGCTCTGCCGTCGGCCTCCTTTTGAATGGAATGCGATATCCAGGGTTATGTTAAGAGGATATATTTATAACCTTACTTCTTTCTTCCAAAATTACCCTTCGCGCAACACGGTCAAATTTCTCGCAAACCGGCGCTAGTTGGCGCCGGTTTGGCGCAAGTTTGCGCCGCGCCTCTGTCTGATATAAAAAAGTCGGAACCAGATTCTCGAAAAGTGGCGCCAGTTGGCGCTACTTGGCGCCACACCACTGACTCAAACATGGCGCAACTTGGCATGGAATGGTGCTACTTGGCATGGAATGGCAATACTTGGCTTCATAGCGCCACTTTGCTTTTCCTGGACTTTGTACTATGCAACAGAGCACAACATGGAACTTTCCTGTGTGTGGAGTCGCGTTAATAGGCTTTTTATAATTTGTAATTTTCACTCCTTTTACTTGTAAAAATACAACCAAAAGGTGAATATTACTGACATAGAAAGAATCAATATAAATAGCAGATATGTATTTAAATTGCTCTCTTGTGACTCAATCTTTATTAATTTTAACACAGAAAAACCACACTTGCCAGAGGCACATCAAATACCAACCGATTTAGTGACCGACAACGTAACTTAGTTATTGACAAGAGGTTCCAAGATCTAATGGTGGATTTTAAAATTCATCACCACTTTGCATCGGTGGAACATCCCCAATCAAATGGGCAAGCTGAAGTTGCAAACAAAGTAATTATGGATGGGCTGCGGAAACGGATGGAGGATGCTAAGTATAGCTGGGTTCATCAGCTATACTTTGTTTTGTGGGGGTACAAAACAAATATCAAAACAGCAACCGGAGAAACCCCATTCAGACTTACTTATGGATGCAAAGCTATGATTTTGGTTGAGATAGAATAACCATATTGGAGAAGAATGAGGACTCTCAAAGGGAAAGAAGAAGAAAATAATAAAGCTCTTCCAGCCGAGTTAGACCTAATAGATGAAATCAGAGTCACGACACATTGCCAAGATATGGCTACGAAACAATTGCTAGCAGCTAGATATAATAGAAAAGTAAGGCCAAGGTCATTTGAAAAAGATGACTTGGTACTTAGGAGAGAAGATATTGGCAACGAGGATGCTAGAGATGAAAAGTTGGCTGCAAACTAGGAAGGCCTTTACTGGGTTAAAGAGAAACTCAGAAAAGGGGCTTATATCCTGGAAACATTAGAGGAAAATCCTATCAAAAGAACATGGAGCGCGAATAAACTGAAGTTGTTTTATAGTTAAGATTCGGGTTCCATGGGCAGGCTGTTTTTAATATTCTTTCAATTTCTAGGAGAATTATTTTTGCTTTGTAGGGATTGTTTAAAGTTGACTATATCGACAAGTTCGTGTAATTGATATCTTTAATATGAATAAATGAGAAATTTTTCATTGAAATTTATCCTTATATGATTATGATGCATCAATATACAAACCCGAGATACAAGTGCGAATTGTCAAACTGACTCTGATCAAGTCAAAATGTTTCATATTATGGTCGGTAAACCAAACTATGACATATGACCATATTGTCTTTACCTTGAATAAAAATCGGATAATAAAACCCAGATTGTAGATTGAAGGAACTAACATTTACCTTCACAAATAGCAACATCGCAAAATGCTAAAGTTAAAATAATAAAAATGTCATCGCAAAATGCTAATATAGTTTGACCATGGTCAGGTCAGCGATAGTACTCGAAATTTATATCCAAGTTAATAGATAAAATGAGATAATCCATCCTGTATGGAATAATCCTGATATGGTTTGAAATACTTGAATATATATTTTAATTTATCAAGTGAGCCTAAAGTCTAGGCGAATAAAACCTTATTATCAGGATAAAGCTATGATAAAGCAAGGAACCAATAGTAGCAAATAAGTGCCAACATATATTAAAAGGAAAAAACCGGGTAGGAACCCGGCAATATTCATTACAAATCTAAAAGGGGCTCAAAGGCCCCAAATAAAGAAAAGTACAAAATAAGACCAGCATCTCGACTCTTCACTCTGCAAGTTTCTCCATCTGACCAGGCTGCTCAGCATCTACCTCGGCAGTGTAATACCCCAATTTTTTAATAATAAAACTTTGGGAAAACTGTTTGTCCTTTTAAATGACACAACTTATGTCATTTCACTCTCCCAAAGAGGTGGGACCCACACCTTTATTTTTTTTGTCCACTCTCTCTTCCATGATTTATCTCTTTCTCTCACTTAAAATGGCACAATTTTAAATTCTTAAAATGATACACACTTTTCCTTAAAACTATTAAGTTTTGAGGAAGAAACATATTTTAAGGAGGGTAGAATGTAATACCCCAAGTAAAATAGTAATTTATAATAACAATAAAATAATTATAAATATAAATTATAAATTAGTAGTAATAATAATAATTTGTATATATATATATATATTTATATATTATTAGGACTGATGATAAATTGTGATTATTTGAATTATTAATTTATTGGTCATTTATGCATTAATATTATTATTTGATTGGTAATGTAATTGGATTAGGATGAGTCAACAAACTTAATTTGATTAGATATGATGAGTTATCATTGAGTCAATAATGAGTCAGCGATATTATGAGCCATAAGAAATTAAGAAAAAAAAAGAAAATATTTGTACGAAGCCCATATCAGAGCCCAGAACTCCAACTATAAATAAAGACCTAGCATAAGAAAACCCAAATCACTTTCAATCCTCATCATTTCTCCTCTTCTTTCCCTCTTATACTCTTCTATCAAATTTATTTGTTATCCAATTTTTTTTTTTATTATTATTTTTCTTTGGCTACCAACTGGGCTTCTCTTCCTAAATCGATTTTCTTCTAGAAGTTAGCAAAAATGGTGACCAGGTAATCCTAAATTCTTAGAGAGTCATAGGTTATATTTATATGAAATTTGGTATATGTAATCCTAATCCCTAAGAAATATGTTAATTATATGAATATTATTAAGAACATCATTGGGTTTAATTTTTAGGTTAATTATATTTTAATTATACAATTATTTATATTTAGTATTTGATCGAGAAATTATGATCATTGATTTGGAAATTGTAGTCTTGGATAATTGATTTAGAATTATGCTCTTGAATGTTTGAAATTATAATTATGATATTCCTGGATTTGGAAATTATACTCTTGATTAAATTGAAGTGAAAATTATGAAAACTATTTGAGGAAATTTTTCAATTATAAGAATTGTGACAAGATTGAATTTTGATGATTAATTAGTTAATTAGTGGGAGGATAACTTTGGGATAGTACCTCCTAAAGTGATGAACACAACCTTTGAACTTTATGCCTTTGATATTACATGATGTGACAATGATGTTTTCGTTCTTCCCAAAGTGGTATCTGATAACAGTGTTTCCCGGGATACTAGTAGCAACTTTGGGAAGAGGTGTGCACACTTGATGTGCCTTCAGCATATAGATATTTCAGAGTAAAAAGAATAAGGATTTGACAGTAATTCAGTGATAAAAAGTATTATTTTTAATGAATTATTGATAATCCATCTTCAGACACACTTTCACTGTGATTCTATACTTTTGTAGGAAGAAAGCATGGAAATAAGCTATGTTGCAAACAACAACTCATGTGAATAGCGTGAGAATGGCGCAGACTGACTTTTCACGCAACTGGCGTGAATTTCATGCGAATCGTGCCAAAACTGAGGAAGAAGAGCCATGTCCACTGTCACTTCACACTAATGGCGTGGTTTTCACGCTAATGGCGTGAATTTCACGCTAATAGCATGGAAACTAAGGAACTTTACGCTAATAGCATGATTTTCAAGCTAATGGCACCAAGGTGGAAGAAAAACAAGAGCCAACCAATGTATCTTCACGCAAGCAGCGTGGAATTCACGCTAAGCGCGCCAAGCAAGGGCAGACCTACATGGGGGGCGTGCATGGGCGGCCTCCCCCCTCTAAAATCTGAAAAAAAATGTCTACATCCCAAAAAAATACATAGTATATTTCATTTTTCATAACTGGTGGGTTACTTTAGCAAAATTAGTATTGTGTGCCCTTTGGATCTGAAATGAGTTGCACTGATTTCATCTTGATGATGATCGGTACAGTCTTTTTGTTCAAAGCTTTTGACTTCACTTTCTGAGTTTCCTTCTTTTGCTTCATCTGATACCCAAAATCTGTTAGCATGAGAAAGAAGCTTGATACCCATTTTCTTGTTGTGAGTATTTTCACTTTCTCTTTGTAAAGTTTTGATCTTTTTTGTAGTTTCATGTTGTTCGAGTGCTCAAAAACCAACAGAAAGTGAAAGAAAAAAATGGGTATAAACTAATTATAGTTTGCAATAATTTTTGGAATTTATTTGTTTAGTTTTATGGTGCTTGATAACTGAAGTATATGGGTCTGCAGTGATGTGGGCATTATGGAACTTTATGATGTTAGTTTTAGGTGCTCACCTAATTTGGGTTCTACGAGCTTCCCCCTCTTTTTGGATTTATTTTAGTTATGTGATTATATTTTTTATTGAAGTTATTTAATGGGTGCATCTCTTGAGACCGCTGTACATGTTTTTTGGTTTAAGATTGTGATTCTCCTACTTTTCATTGTTGAAATGACATATGTCAATGAAGTAATTTATGTTAAATTCGTCAATTTAGTATACTTGTTAAATTATATTTTATTTAAAATTCTATAAGTTAGATTTGTTAAATTTTCGCTCCCTTTCATATAATTTTCTGGGTCCGCCACTAGCGCCAAGTACAGGAATCCTCATTAATCGTCCGCGCGGATCGCTCGAAGTTGACGCTGATCGCGTGGACGTTGGGAATGCAGCCTGATTTTATGGGATTTGATAAAAATGGAAATTTAATCAATTATCTCATAAGATTATGACCTGATTGGATTGCTGGTTATAAAAAGGGAGTCAGAAACAAAAAGAGAAAAACTTTTGCACGGGAGAAATTACGAACAACAGGAATCGGAGCAAGCTCTTGGGGACTGAAGATTCAAGATTTCTTCTTCTCGTTCTTCTGGTTATTATTTTATTTTATGAATTCTTTTCTATACTTAAAATTGTCAGACATGAACATGTCTAGCCAGTCTTCTATTATTGTGGTAAGGGTCACAACCCCTTAATGTCTAAACCATCATACTCTCAATAAACTTTGTCTAATGCCATCCATGGCAATTTTTCTCGACTTCTTACATTGTACTCTCTATACATTATGATATCCTCACTTATGTTCAGTCAATATTAAATCATCATGGACTCAAGTCCCATATTTCAACATTGAAGTACCTAACACATCATTTCCATAGTTATTTTAAGGTACTCACATTCCTCAATTCAGATTTCGAAGATTCAAATTATTTCTACATCTAAACATCTTAATTCATTCAGGTGTATGCCCTTCCTAAAGGACTTATAACCTTTTTATTTAACCTTAATGTGTCTAAGCTTACATATATGCATACATATTCAAACTTTCAAGAATCCATCGGGGTTCCAAGTCACTCACCATGTTAAAGTTATACCATTAATTCCATATATACTCAATTATTTTAACTACTCCATACATATAGGGGATATTCACCAATATTATCATCATAAAATCAACTCATTTCTATCATACTTACTAACCATAAGACCATAATTCAACTATGGTAGCATTCTACCAAAAATGGTTAGACATACCTCCAAATTGTTCTCACTAAGTCCTCAACTACATCATTTGCTTACAAATATACCTGTCCGTGGAGCAGTCAACGCTGCAACCACACTCTCAGTCTAGGGACCGACATTAGGTGTTCCAAGGTTGCCACGAAGACGTCTTATAATGACCACACATATAACATGAAGGAATGGGCTGATCAGACCCACACTAAGGAATCACATATGCAGTAATAAATAAGAGTCTACGTACAACTATACAACACTTAACACAAGCATACAATAATCAGAGTTCCCTAAGAAACTGCTCTGATACCATAAATGTAACATCCTGTTACCGGACCGGTGTGTTATCATCAAATATGATATTAAGCGCAGTTACCATCACAGCGTTTATTTGTAATTACGGGAAAACTTTTTTTTCTTTTTAATATTATTTGTACTTTTGAATTAACTGTGATCATAACCCAAAACTTTATGCGGAATTATCAATACCAAAGCCTAATACCATACAATTCTTCCGTTTTAAGGTTACTAAGTGGTTCCCATAAACCAACAAAGCTAAGACTCATACATTCCATTTTTAACACTAAAGGCCTTAACCATTTTATTTACTCCAATAATTTTATGCCTATCAAATGATTTTCCTTTATTAGTATGTTATATATTTTTCCTTTAGCTTCAAGTGGGTTCAAACCGCGCTTAAATCGGAGCACTGTAGCCCAAGATATGAAATTTCTAAGAAAATGGATGCTGAAAATTCCAGGACCCCCACGCTCGTAGCGTGAGAATGCCCCAGGAGGCAGGGAGGTTGGCGCCTATATAGTGATACTGGCGACCATAGCATGAATCCTATGGCCTCCCCCTGATGGTTGGCGCTCAGAGCGTGAACTTGATGCTAAGAGCGCCGCATTTCTGGAGCAAGCACCAAAATAGGGCAATTTGACCTATCTATGGTATTTTACCCATAACTTGAGTTATACTAATCCAATTTACACAATCTTGGTCTCATTGGAAAGCTAATAGAAAGTTCTATAACTTTCAAGAAGGCTAAGAGATCCAATTCCATCTTATAGGAGACGAAAATTGGGCATCACTTTGTTTGTTTTTACAACATTTCCCAATTTTTCCAACTATGTACCTAATTCATTTTCATTCATCAATTTAAACTTCCTTGAAGCATCATTTACATCAATTGGTTCTTAAGCATAAACCAAGTGGCATGGACAATCCCCATGCTCACCATATCCAAATATACAACATAGAGATATACAACTTCATATCCACATAAAACACTATGATCAAATGACTTAGAACCATATATAAACAACCACAACATGGCAATATAATCTCATGCAAGCCAATGGTCGCACTCTAAGTCCAAGGTACAAAGTAATGCTAGTATGCACATCCTATGTAATCCTCCAAGATGTTATGCTCCCCATATGCACCTCATGATCCAACTCCTCCATGCTCGCTATAACCTGAAATGATGTCCCCAAACGCGGGGTGAGATATACAAATATATCTCAGTAAACCAAGGGTACTAGAGGATCACTCCACCCCATGGCTCACTCAATGTGCAACAATAACATAGTAGAAATGCATAACATACAATATCACAAACAACTGGGGACAAATCCAAGAACATCCACATCAGGATTCCGTTCAAGGACCCCATCATATAACTCCCGGAATCTTCCTAGTGCCTCTCCCATGGATGAGACAACCCCATGGCAAAACCCAACTGGAACTCCTCATGAGCCCTATCCAGCGGAAGTCCCACGTTTGGATCATCCTGGTACCGCTCCCAGAGTCGGCCCCACGACAAAACCCGACCGGAATTCCCAAAGGATATCTTCAGTGGAAGTCCAAACCAACACACATCTACTGGCCAGAGATCAAACAATTCACACACAACATGCTCCAAGCATGTCACACAATCAAGCAATAATGCATGAACATACATATTCATACAATGTCCAAAGGCACAAAATCCAACCACAACCGTCCACTAGGCGTGGTGGAGCACACAAGGGATTAAAACCCGAGTTCCAAAGGTTTACCTCGACTCCGAAGCCAATGCTCCACAACGTAAGCTCCAAGCTTAATCCGCTTCCATAGCGTCCGTGAGAGGCAACCTGTATGATCAACAATCATGATCATCTATCAATTCCAAGACAACAATTCACTTTCAAAATACTCATACCCAAACTCATTCACTTAGGTCAAAGGGTTATTTACACTTATTGTTCCTTATACATCATCGTAGGCCAATTTACCACATACTCAATACATCCAACATTCTTCCAATTCCACAACATCATACCAACCTATCATCCATTTAAACACCACTTACAATCATACAACACCATGTATACCATTTTTATATCGTCAAACCCACCATGACCTCAATAGGTCGAAATGCTCATGCCCATCAATCTAGGGGTATTCAATCCAATTCTACACTCATACTCATCATATAATCATATTACAACATCATACAACAACTCACCACACAATCCTCACACAATTTAACTTCACCATTTCATGACCCTCAAATTTTTCTAAGTTATAAAAGCCATATTTTCCTCAATAATTTTTATTGCATTTATAGCTAATACACATTATTCTAAGACACATTCATATACAAACTTTTCCCAATTGAGCTCTCTAAACACATCAATCAACTAAGCCCTCTTTGGGGTTCATAATTCAAATCATATGATTCAACTGTTTAAATACAAGAAAACTCACCCAAATGCAAGGCACAAGGCTCCTCCCAAACATACTCCACCATTGGAGCACCTAGAAGCTCCATGAACACAAATCTACAAGCTTGAGCCGCGGCCTTGGAGGGGGGATTTTGCAAAATAGAGCTGGATTGAAGGCTTGCCACTAGTGCCAATGTGTTTAGATGGCCATTTCCATCAAGTTTCAACACAAACTTTGCTAGATTTGGTGGAAAAATGAATGATTTGTGAAGGAAAGAGAAATCAAAGCTCCATGGCCAAGGGGAGGGGCTGTCACGCGTGAAGAAGAAGGAAAGGAGAGAGAGAGAGAACCGTGAGTTTGAGGGAAAGTAAGGTGATTTAAGTGAATTTGAGTGGGGTGGGTCCCACACGTGATTTAACTTTAATCCAATCATCAATTTCAACTACAAATCCATAATCTACATATTTTTCTGGTTCATGACATATTTTTGTTTCCTAAAAATATTGATAAAACTTTCACTCTTATCGGTACCATTATACCGCAGTATTTTTACACCGGGAAAATCACTATTCATCAAAATTCTTGAAACTTGCCTATCCACTCGATTTTTCGTCCTGAATCCATTTCTGGCATTATTTTTATCATTTGAGATCTCCTACTCTATTTTTCATGCCTCGGGTTACGTGTTTGTTAAATTACAATTTTGTCCTTTTCACACAGTTCGGCCTTAATCTCTGGATTTTCACTAATCCTTCCCTTTTAACCCACATTATAGCATATAAATTCACATTTAGATTTATGAGGTGTTATACTAGGAATAGGCTTCATGAATTGCAAACATGAAAAATTCACTGATTTAAAGGCTTAACTTGAAAAAGAATTTCTAAGGAATTAGGATTCTAATAGGTTAATAAAGTTAAGATCACTAAGGAATTAGGGCTTAACTAATCAATTAACAGATGGTGAATTGTTTGATCAAGGGTTAAATTAAATGTAAAACTTAATTCATAGTGCAAGGTGGGGATCATAATGGTGTTGGCGTCTTTTACCGCAATATTCCTTTAAATATTTTCTCAATTTTAATCTGTTATTCTCAAAGTTTTAAAAGCATCTTTGAATTATTCACAAGTTCTTGAATTGTTCTCAATTTTTACAACCACAATTATTCTCAAACCAATTTTATTAATCCAACAAGAGAGGAATAGTTAAAATAATTTCGGTGCCTCAATCCTCGTGGAGACGATACTCTACTCATTCATTATTACTTGGAACGATCCGTACACTTGCCGATTTTTTGCAACAAGTTTTTGGCGCCGTTGCCGGGGATTGAATACGCCAATTTTATTTATAACTTTTGATTTTCATGATTGGATTTTGTTTTTGTTACTAATCTTTTTGCTTTAGTTTATGCGAGGTAAAGTACATCGAGACACTTTAGAGTTTGATCCAGAAATAGAGAAAACTGCAAAGAAGAACCGCAAGCTAGCCAAGCAAAGAAAGCAGGAAGAGTTTTTGAGTTCTAAGCCAAACACAGAACCAATGATGGCAGCCCCTAATCCACCTCCCAAAGATGAGTTGATGGAGTCGATTCTTGCTCCTATGATCACTAGGCCGAACTCTAGCATTGTCAAGCCACGGATAGATGCCAACAACTATGACATCCATCCGTCGCTGATTATTTTGGTGGAGAAGACTCCTTTTGGTGGAGAGGACTACGAAGATCCTCATGACTTTATGGACTGATTTCTAAGAATCTGTGACACAACTAAGCATCATGGAGTGTCTGATGATGCAATCAGACTCCGGTTGTTTCCTTTTGCTTTGACCGGGAAAACCCTCAGATGGTTAGATCGACAAGCTCATAACAGTATCCGAACATGGGACGAGTTAGCAACCAAGTTCTTTGTTGAACACTTTTCTCGGGAAAAGTACAATAAGTTGGTGAATGAAATCACCAACTTTATTCAACAGCCGGGAGAGACCCTGTGTGTAGCCTGGACTAGATTTCAGGAGTTGATCAGAAAGTGCCCTCAATATGACTTGCCAGACGCCAAGAAGGTCAGAGTCTTCTACAATAGGATGACACCAGATTCCAGAATGGTTGTCAACGGTGCAGCCGGTGGAACCATAGGAAAGAAGACAACAGCTGAAACTCTGGAGCTGATTAATTACATGGCAAGGAACGAGAATGCTTCAATGGAAGTTCAACCAGTTCAACCGAAGAAAGGACTTCTACAACTGGAGAACAATGATGCTTCACTAGCTGAGCAAATGGTGATTTCACAACAGTTAGCTAGTATGAATGCCAAGCTAGACAAGATGCAAATCTCGACAACTCGAGTGAATTCAGTTAACTGTGAGTACTGCAAAGAGGAGCATGAGACTAATGAGTGTCCAACACTCATAGAAGCTGAACCGTTCCAGATTAACGGAGTTTGGTATGATCCAAGGCCACCACAGAATACTCAAAGCTTCCAGAGAAATCAGAATGGTGCCCAAGGAAGCAACTTTCAAAGGAGAAGTCAAGGGGGAAGCTTGGATTATAAATCCAACAATTACCTGCAACCTCCTCCTCTTCCACATAAAGAGCCATCAGAATTGGAGAAAGCAATGCTGCAGCTTGCCAAGACTACAAATGATCACATACAGACTACTGATGCCTTCATGAATGAGACAAGGTCCTATCACAAAAATCAAGATGCTTCCATCCGGAATTTGGAAACTCGGATAGGTCAGTTGTCTAGACAGTTAGCTGAAAGAGCTCAAGGGCAGTTTCCTAGTGATACCATCGTGAATCCTAAGGCAGACTGCAAATTCATTGTAACTAGGAGTGGAATTGTGATTACTCCTCAAGACAAACCAAAGGTGGCTCCGAAAAATAAAGTTGATGAACCAGTTATTTAGCCGGAGCACAAAAAAGAGGTGGAAAAGCCTACAAGTGAGAAAGAAGAGGCAAAGGAGAAACCTGTTGAAGCTCAAAAGAAACTGATGGATTGTTCTCGTTTTAAGAAACCTCCTTATCCTATGAAGCTCAAGCAACAGGCACAGAAGCAACAGTATGCCAGGTTTTTAGATATGTTTAAAAAGTTGCATATTAATATTCCTTTTACTGAAGCTTTAGCTAATATGCCTAACTATGCTAAATTCATGAAAGATTTGTTGTCTAGAAAGCATAAGTTGCAGGATTGTGATACAGTAGCACTTACTGAAGAGTGCAGCGCCATTATACAGAAGAAGTTCCCACCAAAGCTTCGAGATCCTGGGATTTTCAACATCCCAATTGCGATAGGCAACACTAATGTTGGCCAGGCACTTTGTGATCTTGGAGCAAGCATCAACTTGATGTCGCTGTCAATATGCAAGTCATTGGGAATCTCTGAGTTGAAGCCAACTATGGTTTCTTTACAGCTTGCTGACCGTTCGTTAAGGAGACCTAATGGAGTCATAGAGGATGTCCTTGTCAAGGTTGACAAGTTTATCTTCCCTGCTGATTTCATTGTGTTAGATATGGAGGAGGAGAGTAAAATACCTCTTTTGCTGGGAAAGCCGTCCTTGGCCACGGCTCGAGCAAAAATTGATGTAGAACAAGGAAAGCTTGAGTTAAGGATGAATGATGAGGCAATCACTATCAATGTGTTTGACGCTATGAAGAACTCGTCTGACCTGAGTGACTGCTTAAGACTTGATGTGTTTGAGGAAGTAGTCAAAGAAGAAAAGATTGATGATCACGAGCTTGAAGAAGAATTGAAGGCTCGAGATGAAGCTACTCCACAAGAAGAGCAAGAAATTGTCTTTGATGTGCTCGAAAAGAAAGAAGATGACTCAGTTACATTGGCACCAAAAGTAGAATTGAAAGAGTTACCTAAAACTCTGAAATACGCTTTTCTGGGAGATGAAGAGCAATACCCTGTTATCATCAATAAAGAGTTGTCTATGGATGAAGAGGAGAAGTTGTTGAAAGTGCTCAAGGAGCACAAGACAGCTATTGGGTGGTCTATTTCTGATTTGAAGGGCCTCAACCATTCTTTCTGTACTCACAAGATTCTAATGGAAGACAATATTAAACCTGTTAGACAACTTCAGAGAAGACTAAACCCCACAAAGAAGGAAGTCCATCAGCGGCATGAAGAAAGCAAGCCAAAGGTTAAGATGGAAAAACCCAAGAGTAAGGAAAAGCATGTGAAGACTAAGTTTAAAATTCCTGAGAACCCTCATCCTCATCCACATGCATATAATTATTATGGAAAGACACAATACTGGACCAAGACGATTGGGTCATCAATGGCAGCGTGCTTCCAACCACCATAATCGCAAGGGGTATGTCAGGCTCGTGACGTTAAACAAGCGCTACTTGGGAGGCAACCCAATGAGTTTTTATTATTCGTTTTTTTATTTTATTTTATTTTATTTTCTTTCCTTTGTTTTAAGTTTTAATTTTGTTTTGATGTTTTTAATTTCTACCTAGGATCATGTGAGACTTGTTGGATATGTTTATGTCCTCTGCTACATATTTCTATTTTATTTTGTTATGATGTTTAACAAGTGTGTGTGTTTCACCTGCGCAGAAGTTTTAGTCTTCAACTAGTTTAGTTTTATTGTTGGGGACAACAATTTTCTAAATCTGAGCATTGGGCGCACCACACGCGGTACAGAGGAACCAGATAGAAAAGACCTCTAACAGAAAACGTTTCTGAATCAAGGGAGATATCTGAACCTTTTGCTCAATTCTTTTGTTATTTTTGTTTTGATAGAAGAAATTTTCTGAGCAACATACTTGGATCTATGTTAGCTACTCATGCAATATGATGATTAAATCTTATAAAGCATATAAGATATTGTGTGAAAAGTCATAATGAATAAATATTCAGAGTAATGCATTGAAGTATAAGAGTTATTATTGCTCGTTTGATTGAATTCATTGTTGAGAGTTACAGTTGATATGTAATGATAAGTGGAATTTAGATTCTAGTTTGATTGCACAGCTGTGAGGTTTGAGCTTAAACAGTAATTTTTCTTTGTGGAGAGACCTCACTGTGATAATACTCTAGAACTTGATCTGTTTCTCTGTAATACATGCATGATCTGAAATAATAAAGGCAATTCTTTCTTGTTAACTACTTGGCCAAATAGTTGTCCCGAAAAATTTCCATTGCTAGCCCTTTGAGCTTTAGCTTGTTGTTTCTTATTAAATTAAACCATAAGACACTTGACTTGTTTTCCTATTGACATACCTTGAATGAGATTGAAGCACTGATTATAGAAATTCAAGGAAAAGTTCGCAGAAGTTAAAGTAATGGTGAAAGCAAAAGCTGAGACCAAAGAGAAAAGGAACAAAATGAAAAGTTGCATAGCAACGAAAAAGCATGAAAAGGTCAAGAAGAAGAAACACAAAAGTATGAATAGAAATGAAAAGACTAAGTGAAATTGTGTCTGAGTGTGAACAACTAAAAATAAATAGTTGTGTTTCAATCTCATATACAGTAAAAAAATTAGCCACTTTTCCAGATATTCCTACCCTAGCCTAAGCCAAGTTACAACCCTGCAAAGACCTTTGGATCTAATTGTGCATGTTTTATACGTTCCTCATCTTTAGGAATTTGAGAATAGGATCAAGCATATGGTAGTCTTATTGCACTGACGGATTGAGAGTTTAAACCCAATACACAAGAGTGACAAGTGCAGTGATTATCTTGGTAATGAGTGATTGAGCTAGATTCTAATTCCTTATACAAAAAGTGATTCCTGAAATTCTCAACTTTGAATTCACTCATGCCTAGCATTATAACTCTGAATCTCTTCAATGTAGAAAAGTGCGTTAATGACATAAATTCTTCTCACAGAGTTAATCCTTGCTGCCTGATGTTTGATCTTATTTATTACTGAGGACAACAATATCTAAATCTAGGAATTGTTTGATGTGCCTGTAGCATATAAATATTTCAGAGTAAAAAGAATAAGGATTTGACAGTAATTCAGTGATAAAAAGTATTATTTTTAATGAATTATTGATAATCCATCTTCAGACACAGTTTCCCTATGATTCTATACTTTTGTAGGAAGAAAGCATGGAAATAAGCTATGTTGCAAACAACAACTCATGCGAATAGCGTGAGAATGGCGCAGACCTGACTTTTCATGCAACTGGCATGAATTTCATGCTAATCGCGCCAAAACTGAGGAAGAAGAGCCATGTCCATTGTCACTTCACGCTAATGGCATGGTTTTCACTCTAATGGCGTGGTTTTCACACTAATGGCGTGAATTTCACGCTAATAGCATGGAAACTAAGGAACTTCACGCTAATAGCATGATTTTCATGCTAATGGCGCCAATGTGGAAGAAAAGCAAGAGCCAACCACTGTATCTTCACGCAAGCAGTGTGGAATTCACGCTAAGCGCACCAAGTACAGGAATCCTCATTAATCGTCCGTGCGGATCGCGCGAAGTTGACGCTGATCGCGTGGACGTTGCAAATACAGCCTGATTTTATCGGATTTGATAAAAATGGAAATTTAATCAATTATCTCATAAGCTTATGACCTGATTGGATTGCTGGTTATAAAAAGGGAGTCAGAAACAAAAAGAGAAAAAAATTTGCACGAGAGAAATTACGAACAACAGGAATCGGAGCAAGCTTTTGGTGACTGAAGATTCAAGATTTCTTCTTCCCATTCTTCTGGTTATTATTTTATTTTATGAATTCTTTTCTATACTTAAAATTGTCAGACATGAACATGTCTGCCTAGTCTTTTAATATTGTGGTAAAGGTCACAACCCTTAATATGAACCTCTTGTAGTTTGGTTAATTTTATATTTAATTATTTCAATTGCATTTATTTTATCTTGTTCTTCATCTTATAATTCTTTTAGAACTGATCACTCATTTAGAATTGCGAGGGTTAGGGTTTTCAATAGGGATATTAAGATTCTAGTTCCTGACAAAGGATAAAATAACAATTCATGTACGCACTAGGGATAGGCTTCATGAATTGCAAACATGAAAGATTCACTGATTTAAAGGCTTAACTTGAAAAAGAATTTCTAAGGAATTAGGATTCTAATAGGTTAATAAAGTTAAGATCACTAAGGAATTAAGGCTTAACTAATCAATTAACAGATGGTGAATTGTTTGATCAAGGGTTAAATTAAATGTAAAACTTAATTCATAGTGCAAGGTGGGGATCATAAAGGTGTTGGCGTCTTTTACCGCAATATTCCTTTAAATATTTTCTCAATTTTAATCTGTTATTCTCAAAGTTTTAAAAGCATCTTTGAATTATTCACAAGTTCTTGAATTGTTCTCAATTTTTACAACCACAATTATTCTCAAACCAATTTTGTTAATCCAACAAGAGAGGAATAGTTAAAATAATTTTGGTGCCTCAATCCTCGTGGAGACGATACTCTACTCATTCTTTATTACTTGGAACGATCGGTACACTTCGATTTGATATTTTGATTATACGTGGCTGGCAACAGGGTTTTCCAGGTCTACCATGGCTCCCTTCCCACTAAATAAACTTAATAAATATAATGTATAATATTTGATTCAATTATTATGAAATTCTTATATTTGAGTTATATAAATTGTGTTTTGATTAGGATTACCAGCTTTGTTTACTGTTTGTGTTTTTGTTTATTTGGCTGCAATAATCCTTCAGGGGAGCAGATTTTCAGTAAGTCAAGTTGCAAAGGATGGAGCTAAAAGTGGGCTCTGAGGATAACGACTCAAAGATTTCTAGCTAGCTCTAGAGTTTAATTATTATTTTTATGAATTTATGCATAAGAAATGCTTCTTTCAGTTGAAATTTAATTGTTGGTTTTATTTTAATGTAATAAAGTTAGCCTTGCACTTGTCCCTGTATAGGTGTGGCTAGGGGTGAAATTGGGTCGGGTCGGCCTACAGGGGCCTACGGCTCGGCCTACGTTAGGCTGGACCTGACTTAATATATTTCATAAAATAGATCGGGCTTGGGCCTTGAAAAAATTTGTTTAATAAAAAGGCCGTAGGCCCACTTTCATAAAGCCTGACCTATAAGTCTACAGGGCGACTTATATTGTACTATTTATTTTAAATAAAATAAAATAGAACAAATATGACTTGAAGAAAAAACAAAAGATATAAATTTAATCAATTGCAATTATTTATAACTTAATTATATTCGATTATATTTTAATAAAAATCTGATTTTATTTCTTATGTAGGAGGAACCTACATCTCTGTATATTAGATTATGTATATGAATATATTAAAAGGTTTTTGGAAGAGATTATACTTACTACAGGCATCATGTTGTGTTTGTTGGATTCTTGTAGTTATTTTAATTTACATAGTATGGTTTTGTTTATTGGATATGATGAAATATATGTTATTTAGTTTGAGCATTTTTCTTTTGAAAGTGACTTAAATGCAAATTGTAGGAGTTTTGTTGTGATTCATGATTCTGTTTGGACGTTGAAATTATGATTTTTGGTTTAGCAACAGAATTTAAGTATTTTGTAAAGTTGATTCATGGTTCTGCTTGGAAGTTAAAAATTAATTGGCTAACAGGTTAGGCCAGGCCATTTGTTTTTTTATAAACAAGCCAAGTGAGTCTAACAATTAGACTCGTACTAGGCATGGGCCAGGCCAAAGTAAAATTTTTTAGCGTAGGCTTGGACTTTTCAGGGCAAAGCTTGGCCCAGCCCAGCCCACTTTCACCCCTAGGTGTGGCAGTAACATTTCCCCAAATTAGTTTTAGATTAACTTACGCAATAGTTATAAGACCTTAATAAATAATTAAATGTTATTTATTTGAAAATTTCTCTATTATAGGAATATTTTATTGTTGTTAAAATTGTTAGAAATTTGGGGGTGATACATGCAGCCTCCTTAATAGTAGCTTCGTCCTCTCCTTCAATCCGATCTCTCTCTAACTGAGTTACAAAATCACCTACAGCAGATTGGGAAAGGGGGATTACTACTCGTTGCTGACATAAGCCATGTGATGTAAGCCTTCGATGTTGAGCTCAATGCCAGGGTTGAGGATCTTAATATTTTTTAATGCATTGTTGAAAGAGCCCAATACTGATTTCTCCAACTCAGCTTGATAGTATTGAACATTGTTTCAGCCTCTTTCAACTTATTCTCATTACGCTTAAACATTATTATAAAACTTCATTGATTGGACATTTCTGACATGTAAAAGCTCAAGAGAAGTATAGTCAGACTTAGAAGTTTTTAAATCCTCCTTCACCTTAAGGAGTTCTTCATAAGTCTTAGCCTTCTCCTCCCTGGCAGCCTTCATCTCGGTGAGAGTCTTGACATATTTATTTTTCAAAAAAATCATAGGCCTCGCCGGAGAAGCCATCTTAAAAGCATTCAGTTTAATCATTTCCAATTCCTTAATCTCGGCAGGAGAAAAAGGGTTGGAACTAAAAAAATGGGCAGGAGGAAAGAGGACATCACAAAGATCGTTGCTAACTACAATTTGCCAAACGACATTTTTGGAGAGATCAGAGGGAGTCCGAGGAGGACGGGCCTGAGTGGTAGTTGCTAAAGCTTGTGCAGAAGCCGGGATATCTTTATCAGTCGGGTTTGGACTTATCCCCGGCAGTATTCTTCTTGGTCTTTGGGTCAAGAGTTTTCCTCTACCATAATGTTAGGTTGACAATCGCGGTTGATGAACCCTTAGTTCATCATGGTTTTTAGTAGGAATTAGGATCAAATTGTGTGATTAAATGATGAAAAACAAGGTTAATGTCCTAAGATGTCCTCAATTACAAGTTCAAGAGCTGTATTGGAAATTTGTATGATTCTTGTAGGAAAAGCAAGCTTGAAAGGCAACTGGAGAAGGAAGAAGATTCTGGAGCTCAAGAGGAGAAAAATTGCCTAAGTGTTGAACGCTAAAACGTCCACACTGAGCGTTTTAGCGCCCTGCTACAGGAAGAGGCCAAAACTTGCTGGTGATGAGCGCTAAAACGCCCACACATAGCGTTTTAGAGCGCTGCTGCACTTAGAAGATGGAAAATTGCTGGTCTTGGGCGCTAAAACGTTCTGCAATAAGCGTTTTAGCGCCCTGAAGTGGAAAAAGGACTCTGCTCTCCACCGTTAAAACGTCCAAATCAAAGGTTTTAGCGTTGGAGTCAGTTAAAGTCAGTTGAGCATTCACCAAGTTTGGACGCTAAAACGGTCATTCCTTAACGTTTTAGCGTTGGAGTCAGTTAAAAGCAGTTGAGCATACGTAAAACATGGACGCTAAAACGGGAACTTATGGACGTTTTAGCGCCCACATCAGTTTTCTGTTTTTAATTGTAACACTATAAAAGGCAAAGCCTTCACATTTAGAAGGGATCTGGATCTGAAGAGATCTGATATATTATCTCTCTCTTAAACTTTAGTCTGACTTCTCTCTAAATTCTCTTGTAATAGTTTGGAGATTGAAGACTTTCAACATGGAAATGAAGTTTGATTCTTTTTCTCTTATCTATTCCTTAGTCATGTCTGAGTAGAGTCTTTGTAGTCTGAATGCAATAGAACTCCATGATAATATTATGTTGATCTGATTAATATGATGAAGTATTTTTCATGTGTTGATTTGAGATTTTCTGATTTAATTATTTCTATCAAGGAAGTAGTGTAGAACAGGGATGTTTATATGACTTTTGTATCTGATAATCTCAACATCAGAATTCTAGTACTCAAGGGATTGATGCTAGAGTTCTGATGTAATCTTAAGACTTTAGTATGTCATGCATGTATTAAGAAAGAGATCACCAAGGGATTGGGGTTTCTGATTAATGTATTTATCAGGGTAGTAAGGGATTACATCTTGATGATAAGTAAAAGGTTGATTAACATCACATGGAAAAGAATTCATCATATGATCAGTTTTTACATGAGTTATTATGGAGGAAAGTTGTTTTCTGACTACTTGTTGTTTTATTAATCATTAATCCATATTTATTTTGTGTCAAATTACTTACAATCAATTTTATGGTGACAAATTATTCATGACTTTTACAAATTCTTATCTGATTCAAATTAGTTTTCTTTGGTTTATTGGTGCTTGAACACAATTCCTCGTGGGAACGATCTTTACTCATCATTTTATTACTTGTACGACTAGTGCACTTGCTAAACGTCCAACAAGTTTTTGGCGCCATTGCCGGGGAATTTATTTTTCAACACTAACTGATACCATAGAATTCTGAGATTGAATCCTTTTATTTTCAGTATTTTAGTTTATGTTAAGTTTTTGGTCAATTTTAATTCTGGTATATGCGAGGTACACTTGATCCGAATTTGTTGTTGTATGATCCAGAATTAGAAAGGACATTGAGGAAGCACAAAAAAGGGCAGCCAGGCAAAGGAGACAGTTGCAAGAAATTGGTGAATCCAGTACGGTTAATCAGGAAGAGATAATGGCAGAGAATCACAGACCACCACCACCACCACAGAGGACACTGGTAGAGTACATGACTCCTGCAGTGATTCCTCCAATTGGGAGTGTTGTGCGCCCAACAGTGGAGCCCAACAACTTTGAATTGAAGCCTGCTTTGATACATTTGGTGCAGAAGGATCAGTTTGCTGGAACCAGTGCAGAGGACCCTTACTTGCACATAGAGAACTTTTTGTTGTTGAGTGATACTGTGAAGATAAATGGTGTCACAAGAGATGCAATTTTGTTGAGACTATTCACTCATTCACTGACGGATGATGCAAGGAGATGGCTGCAATCATTGCCACAAGGAAGTATAACAACTTGGGATGATCTGCAAACCAAGTTCTTGCAGAGGTTTTTCTCAGCATCAAGAGGGCCAAATTGAAGGACGAGATTACAAGCTTTAAGCAGAAAGAGTCAGAATCCATTTATGAGGCTTGGGAGAGATTCAAGACTTTGTTGAGGAAATGTCCACAGCATGGAATTGAGGCATGGCAACAAGCAGCAATCTTCCTGCAAGGAATGACCACTAACACTAGAACCTTGGTGCATGCCACTGCTGATGGATCATTGACTACCAAGACTCCTCAAGAAGCCTTGGATATCTTCGAGTCATTGGCATCTCAGGAATGTGATAATGCCCAAGTGGCTGACAGAAGGACAGGAATCATCAGGTTGGATGGGTATGATGCTCTGTTGGCAAGGAATGATCAACTGATGCAGACACAGAGACAACTGCAGCAGCAGTTGGATACCCTTATTAAGCAACTCTCCTCACACAAGGTAGCTTCTGTGGAAACCAAGAGTGTATGTGCTATCTGTGGAAAAGGCCATGTGACAGAGGAGTGTGATTATGGGGGATCACCAGAACAAGCAGAGGTGAATGGAGTGTGGTATGATCAGAATAATCAAAGGAACTACAACAATCAGGGAAGGAATGTTTCTGTGCCACCATGGAAGAGCAAGAATCAACACCCAGGATTCAGCTATAGTTCCAACCATCAATTGAACCCACCATTACATCCTCCACCACCACATATGAAGGAGCAGTCAAGTGATCCTGCTGCATAAGCGTTTGCTCAGTTATCTAAGACAACTCAGGATTATATCCAGGGGTCTAATTCATTCAGGGAAGAGACAACTGCATTCATGCAGGAGACCAGAACTTCTTTCAGAAATCAGGAAGCATCAATCAGAAATTTGGAGACCCAGATTGGTCAATTATCAAGACAGATATCAGAGAGACCACAAGGGAAATTTCCAGGTGATACATTAGTGAATCCTAAGGAGCACTGTAAAGCAATTATGACAAGAAGTGGGTTGGTACTTCAACCAGTGAAAAAGAATGTGGAAAATAAAAAGAATGAAGAAGAGGTTGTGGTTGAAGATGTAGTCTCTGATGATGAAGTAGAGAAGATGAGAAATGAGAAAAGTGAGAAGGAAGTAGTTGTTAGAGATGTTATAGTTGGAATTGAGAAAGAAGAGGAAGGGAAGGACAATAAGAATGAAGGAGAGGTAGAAGTTGGTAAAAATGCTTCCCCACAAAAGATGATGAAGTGGGAAAAGAAGAAGATGGCTGACAAGAAAGAACAGCCAGTTATTTTATCTCCCTATGCTAGAGTTCCCTACCCTCAATGGTTGAAGCAAGAGATTCAGAAACAGCATTATACAAGATTTCTGGATATCTTCAAAAATTTACAAATTAACATACCATTTTCTGAAGCACTGGAAAATATGCCTCACTATGCAAAGTTCATGAAGGATTTTCTTACTAAGAAGAGGAAATTAACTAATGGTGAGACAGTGGCCCTAACAGCAGAGTGTAGTGCCCTAATCCAGAAGAAGCTTCCAACAAAAATGAAAGATCCTGGAAGCTTCAGTATCTCTATTGCTATAGGAGATGCGGAGGTGGGAAAGGCATTGTGCGATTTGGGAGCCAGTATAAACTTGATGCCATTAACAGTATGTAGAGCTTTGGGAATCAACACCTTGAAGGAGACCAATCTTATTCTGCATCTTGCAGATAGATCTATCAAGAGGCCTGAAGGTGTGGTTGAAGATGTCTTGGTCAAGGTAGACAAGTTTATTTTTCCAGTGGATTTTGTGATTCTTGACATGGAGGAAGAGGATACAGAAAGTCATCTATTGTTAGGAAGACCCTTTTTAGCAACTGCAAGATCTTTGATAGATGTTGAACAAGGAAAGTTGTTGCTAAGGGTGGATGAGGAAACAGTCACAATTGATTTATTTGAAACTATCAAGCACCCTGTTGATGTGGGGGATTGTTTTAGATTGGATGTGATACAGGAGGTTGTGGAAGAAGTGAATAAAGAAGAAGAATTCTCAGTTGAGGAAGAAAGATCAGAAGAAGAGACAGGTACTGAAGATTACCAAGAAGAGTCAGAAGTGGAAGAGCTTGAGAAGAAGATTGATGACATTCCAAAAGGAGCACCTAAGGTAGAACTTAAAGAATTACCTTCACATTTGAAGTATGTGTTCCTTGGGGATGATCAAACATATCCAGCAATCATTAATGCAATGTTGTCTGATGAGGAAGAAGGAAAGTTAATTGAAGTACTTAAGAAGAATAAGCTGGCAATTGGTTGGCAATTTTCTGATCTCAAGGGTATCAATCCTTCCTTCTGCACCCATAAAATATTGATGGAAGAAGAGGTCAAACCAGTAAGGCAACCACAGAGGAGACTCAACCCCACTATGAAGGAGGTAGTGAGGAAGGAGGTTGTGAAGTTGCTTGATGCTGGGATGATTTACCCTATTTCAGACAGTGCTTGGGTGAGTCCTGTGCAGACAGTGCCCAAAAAAGGGGGGATGACTGTGGTGAAAAATGAGAATAATGAACTGATTCCCACAAGGACAATCACCGGCTGGAGAATGTGCATTGATTACCGGAGGCTGAATAAGGCAACCAGGAAGGATCATTTTCCACTTCCTTTCTTGGATCAGATGCTAGAGAAGTTAGCAGGACATGCTTTCTTTTGTTTCTTGGATGGTTATTCAGGGTACAATCAGATAGCTGTGGCACTAGAGGATCAGGAGAAGACTGCTTTTACATGTCCATATGAAATTTTCGCATATCGGAGGATGCCTTTTGGTCTATGCAATGCTCCTGCCACTTTCCAAAGGTGCATGCTTTCCATTTTCTCTGATATGGTAGAGGAATGTATAGAAATATTTATGGATGATTTTTCTGTATTTGGGTCTGATTTTAATGTATGTCTGAAAAACTTAGATTCTGTCTTAAAAAGATGTCAAGACTGTAATTTGGTTTTGAACTGGGAGAAATGTCACTTTATGGTGACCGAAGGTATAGTTCTTGGACACAAGGTGTCTAGGAATGGAATTGAAGTGGATAGGGCAAAAATTTCTGTGATAGAGAAACTTCCTCCACCTGTTAATGTTAAGGGTGTGAGGAGTTTTCTTGGTCATGCAGGATTTTATAGGCGGTTCATAAAAGATTTTTCAAAAATTGCCAAGCCCTTATGCAAGTTATTGGTCACGGACCAAGAGTTCCTGTTTGATGATGAATGTCTGCATGCATTTCATGTTTTAAAAGAAAAGTTGACCACTGCACCTATCATGATGGCACCTGATTTCTCATTACCATTTGAATTAATGTGTGATGCCAGTGACTATGTTGTAGGAGTGGTACTAGGCCAAAGAGTGAATAAATTGTTACATGTCATTTACTATGCCAGTAAGATCTTAAATGATGCACAAAAGAATTATGCTACTACAGAAAAAGAATTGCTGGCAATTGTGTATGCATTTGACAAATTCAGGCCATATCTGTTAGGATCAAAAGTTATTGTTTACACTGACCATGCAGCTTTAAAGTATTTGTTAAGCAAGCAGGATGCTAAACCCAGGTTGCTCCGCTGGATGTTACTGTTGCAAGAGTTTGAGGTAGAGATCAAGGACAAAAAGGGAGTTGAAAACTTGGTGGCTGATCACTTATCCAGGATTACAGAAAAAGAGCTTCAAGAAGGACCGGAAGTAGTGATCAGAGAAGAGTTTCCTGATGAACATGTTTTGGCAATATGTGATGTCACAAAGATGGTTAGGGATAAAGTCTTATCTATCAGTACCCCACCATAGTTTGCTGATTTCGCCAACTATAAAGCTGCTGGATTGATGCCTAAGGATTTCACATGGCAACAGAGATCAGATGGTGTATTCCAGAGGAAGAACAGAAGGATGTGTTGTGGCATTGTCATGGTTCTACATATGGTGGACATTTTGCAGGTAAGAGAACTGCAGCAAAAGTCTTGTTGAGTGGCTTCTACTGGCCCACCTTATACAAGGATGCAAAGAAGTTTGTGGAGGCATGTGACAACTGTCAGAGAACTGGGAATATTTCTAGGCGACATGAGATGCCGTTGAACAATATCCAGGAAGTGGAGATCTTTGATGTTTGGGGTATGTATTTTATGGGACCTTTCCCTTCTTCC
>NW_026897111.1:0-28398 GCF_033153095.1 Gastrolobium bilobum | reverse complement strand
TATGCTGCTGGATTAGATTACATATTGCTCATGCAAACTGAACCTGCAATTATTAAATCCCATCAGAGCTAAAACTGAAACGTCTGCAGTTATAATAATTTATGGTGACTTAAGTGCATCATACTCTCCCACTAGGGAATGATTCGCCCTCGAATCTGCAACGTCCTCAGGTGGTAATCCAGGTGGCAACTCTTCTGGTACAATATCACCAAATTTCCTAATTAAGATTAGGACTTGGAAATGCAATTCTTTGACATGCTTGGTATATTCATTTGTAGTTTGGATCAATGATCGCATCTGTGATCTGTCATAGGAAAACTTTGTCTGATGTACCAGCAAGTCCCATTGCCTTTGACGATTTCCAATTAAACTTTTACCAAAAGGTGAATCTTTATCTCCATGGAGCATAAGGTTGTTATGCTCGTTGTCCCCAAATTCATAATACTGCTTGCAAACTAAAGACTTCTTGGATGAAGGATCATTCTGCATGATATCTTTGGGGAGAACTTCATCTCTGTTAGAGATATTAGAATTTCTAATAATTGACTTCCCATCAGAATCACTACAAGAGATTTCTTTCACCTCTGGATTCTCGTCGTCTTGCTCCCAATCATACTTATCATAGATAGGGAACTTGTCATAAATTGGAGCATCCATAACAGGATTCTCATCATCTTGCTCTTCATCATATTCATCATAGATTGGGACCTTCTGGTCTTCTGTCAAGTCTATGATGTCAAAGACCTTTTCGACGGTGTGTGACTCCTCAATAAACTCATCTGGATGAGTGGTGCCTTCGAATTCCGGGATCTCAATCATCACCTCAATATTAGCAAAAAAGGATTGATTTCCAAGTTGACTTCGTCCTCGTCGCTCCTAGTTTCGGTTCCATAATCTCCTTTCCTCCTCATGAGATGATCTTTCAGATTCCCATCCTTCATCTGACTCGTGCAACTGTGCCTCTGCAAGCAGTTGTTCGAGTTCTTGGATCCGTCTGTCCTTTTCCTCAATTTCAGCATCTCTCGAATCAGTATAATAATCACCATCGGTAGGTTGACCGCGTCTGCCGCCACGACCTCTTCGTCCACGACCACGACCACAACCTTCGCGATTTTCCTGCTCAGCCATCTTAAGGCAACCTGAGCTCTGATACCAAATGATGCAAAATTATATGGAAAATAGGCTTTCAGGAAAATGTAGAAGTTTTCTGCTATATTATCATTCTTCAATAATCAAAAAGTCCTCCCTCACATCCTTTTAACCAGCCTTTTAAAGGCAATACAAAAAGTAACTGACAACAAAGGACTATCAATGGTCTTAAAAACTGATACAAAACGGAAATAACCATAAACAAAACATAAAGTCATGCAAACTGAAACGTCTGCAATTATTAAAATCCATAAAAAGCTTTAAAACTGAAACGTCTGCAGTTATAATAATTTATGGTGACTTAAGTGCATCATTTTCAACTTGTTCTTACCCCTTGAATCGCCTTTGAAACCGTCGTGGATAAGTGTGCAGATGTTATTCCAGCGGGTCTTTAAACAGACGTTGAATACCATCTCGACGCTTGTATCTGCGTCCTTTTTTGAACCGCCTCCTGCACAACGTTGAGACGGTTTTAATTGCTGCAAAACAACAAAACAACGGTCGATTAAGAGTTTCACCCCTATATGTAAGTATTGAAACACGATATGTATGTATGCTTTTATCTAATAATCTAAAATGTAACTCCGTTTGATTTGGGACGTGAAATGTGTGGCAGAAAAGGGTTGCAGATTCTAAGGGAAGATTTCTCGTTAGACCTGTGGCTATAGCTGCTGCTGGTTCAACACCCTTACTGAACAATTCTGATACCAGTGAGCACCATAACCTTCCTTTCATTATTATTATTATTTATAATCTTTGGTTGACGCTTATTAACCTGGCTTCAAATTTAGGAGCATATGTGACAGCGCGGGTCCCTCTTCCATTACAAGATTCTCAAGTGCTGCATGATTTGTTTTCACGGCATTTATCTTATTTCGACCAAGCTGGTCTGTCTTTACTTTGATTTGAATTTGGTGTATTTGTATATATGTGTTTGTAGATTCATGTATTACGTTTGGAATTGAAAATTTGTAGGAATACTTGGGCTGTCTTCTTATAGAGTCGGTCCGGTTCCTTCATCCGGCATATCTAAGGAAACTTCTGGGGCTGTTGGGTCAAAGTCAAGTGATTATTTTGGCAGACATACTATTGCAAATGCTGCTGCTAAAGTTGGACCTGCTGTTGTTAATATTACGGTTTCCCAAGGTATACATTTAGGTTTTTTTTTTAACCTTAAAAAGTTTTGTGCTTTGATGCCCTTTTAGTTTATTCTGAAGATTAGGCATCAACCGTGTAGATTTGTATGGTATTACCACAGGAAGGAGTATAGGATCGGTAGGATCGGGAACCATCATCAACAAGGACGGTACAATCTTGACATGTGCTAATTTTCAAGGAAAGGTTTGTTTACATGCTAAGTCTAAGTCATATCTCTCAAACATACACTTGTAACGTTGTGTTGGTAGATTTGTTATTACTCTCTGTGATGCAAATTTGAGATCTTGTACAATATGGGTGTTTCTTAAACATATTTCTCGAGTACATTGACTTGAATATAAGAGTTATAAGAATTTTTTGATAGATTTCTGTTAAAAGCATAGTAGTTAAAAGCAATTGCGGGTTGCGGTGGTGGACCGCGAGGAAAGCAAATGCGCGTTTTGCGGCCGTAATAGCGGAGGACATCGCGTCCGTTTCCGCAAAAATCGCGGCGTTTTCTCTCTCTTCTGCGTTTTTTAAAGCTCTCTCTTCTGCGTTTAAAGATGGAGAGATGAGGAAGAAAATCACGTGACTTTAAATTCATTTTGAATCTGATTTTTATTATAATATTATTTTACGTGTTTTAAATTCATTTTGAATCTGATTTTTATTATAATATTATTTTATTTGATTGTACGTAAATCACCTGTTCCCGAGACTTTTATTTGTCCCTCTCTTATGAGTAATCTGATAGACTGATAAAAAAACCTGAAAAGTAATATTTTTTTATGTAAATCACGTAACCTCTTCTGAGTGTCTCTCTATTCTTTTATTTTATTATAATATTATTTTATTTTGATTGTATGTAACCGACATATTTTTTATTATATAACCGACATTATTTTGATTGTATGTAACCGACATATTTTTTATTATATAACCGACATTATTTTGATTGTATGTAACCGACATATTTTTTTATATAACCGACATATTTTTTTATGCTATCAGAGATATATATAATTATATATCAATATATATCCTAATCATATTTATATACAATCATCTCTTCTCTACCTTTCTACCACATTTTTACATCTTATCAGAGAGATATATTGATTAATTTTTGTATCCTATCAGCGAGATATATATTAATTATATATATATTTAATATATATATATATATATATATATATATATATTTGTATCCTATCAGAGAGAGATATATTTGTTATGTTTTAGATATTGACAATATTAAAATCTTTTAACTGGTTACTTGGAATTCTTATTTGTTTTGGAGTAATTCTTTATTATTATTGATTGATTTTTATTTTTTGGCATATATATGATATTGCACAAGCACATACCTTAGTATTGTACAAGCACAACAGCTCCTTGCAATCATATATGATATTTTATTATCGAGTGTAAAGAGTGACAGACAGGTGAGTTACTCCTTTAGTCGTAGGCTTTGTGCTTTAGCTTACTTGGCAGAATGATTGGTTTAACTTGAAAGTGTAATCTTTTATAAATTATCTCCACCTGTATATTATTTTAGTCTATTCATATGCGAGTTTTTGTATAAATAGCATTTTTCCCATTCTCACTATTTTGGCTTATGAAGACATCAGATGTATATATGACAAAGTATGACTATGGACACTCATTTTTGGGTCTTACAACTAATGGTTGATTGTACAGGTTGAAGTCACTTTGCAAGATGGAAGGACATTTGAGGGTAAAGTGATAAATGCTGACATGCATTCAGATATTGCTATTCTGAAGATCAATTCTGAAACCCCACTACCAGAAGCAAAACTTGGTTCTTCAAGTACGCTTCGTCCTGGGGATTTGGTGATAGCCATGGGCTGTCCGCATTCCCTTCAGAATACTGTCAGTGCGGGCATTGTAAGGTGTGAAGAAAAAATTTCAGACAATAATAGATGTGTCATTGTTTTAAGCTATTTTCTTTTGTTTTAAATTTTGCCATCTCATATAATAGATTTTGGAAGCTAAAGCTATATGGTTGTTTGGCGCAGTAATTTATTATTTGAAGTCACTTTGCAAGATGGAAGGACATTTGAGGGTAAAGTGATAAATGCTGACATGCATTCAGATATTGCTATTCTGAAGATCAATTCTGAAACCCCACTACCAGAAGCAAAACTTGGTTCTTCAAGTACGCTTCGTCCTGGGGATTTGGTGATAGCCATGGGCTGTCCGCATTCCCTTCAGAATACTGTCAGTGCGGGCATTGTAAGGTGTGAAGAAAAAATTTCAGACAATAATAGATGTGTCATTGTTTTAAGCTATTTTCTTTTGTTTTAAATTTTGCCATCTCATATAATAGATTTTGGAAGCTAAAGCTATATGGTTGTTTGGCGCAGTAATTTATTATTTGACCATGAAGCTTATTAAGTTTTAAAAAAAGGGCTCCTTGTTTTCTTTTTGACTAATGAAATTTATGTCTTGTATGATTTTGGCATAGTTGTGTTGACCGGAAAAGTAGTGATTTGGGTTTTAGTGACACGCCAAGAGAGTATTTACAAACAGACTGTGCAGTCAATGTGGTATATTTTCCTAACTTTCTCCCCATAAGCTCCCAATGTAACCCAACTTGGTTTGCATTTGTTGTATGGACCAAATCTTCACCTGCATGTTTATTCAGTCTGCTTGTGTATTTTTATCTGCTTCTATGATATAGGGATATTCTGGAGGACCTCTTGTCAACATGGACGGAGAAGTTATTGGCGTGAACATTGTGAAAGTGATGAGTTTTTTGGTGGCTGATGAGAGGATGAGTTTTTCTGTACCAATCGACTCTGTGTCTAAAATTGTAGAGCATTTCAAGAAAAGTGGGTATGTTATTGGTTTTATCCTTACTATTTTTATTGCATATGCATTGGAAAATAGGATGTAATTTGTTGTAAAATATTGTCAGCTTGTCATTTGTGTTATGTTACATTCAGAAAAGGATGTTTTACATTCTGAGAGGAAAGTTAAATTATGCAAAATATTTTACAACTTTTTCATTTTTAATATATTATACAAATAGTCCATAAAACAGTATTGATTTAAATATTTTTATGTCAAATTCATACTTGAGTAGTTGAGCTCGCTCTACTAGGCTGAGGAAGTCAATAAACATTACTTAATGTTGTCCAGGAGAGTAGTGCGGCCTTGGCTTGGGCTAGAGCTGTTTGATCTTAACGAGATGATTATTGCGCAGCTTAAAAAGAAAGATGCTTCATTCCCTAACGTGGATAAGGGCATTCTTGTACCAATGGTATGTCCCGAATTGATCCTTTCTATCTATCCTACTTTTATACACACTCTACTGTGCCAGTATGGGCAAATGGCCCTTGAAATTCTATTTGTGTAATTTTTCAAAGTCTACATTCACTGGACAGAATCTTTATGCTTTTTTTTGGGAGACAAATCAGTTCCAAATATGTTGGCAACAAGTAAAGGATTTTTGTTGAAATTATCTGCCTTCTTTGAGGGCAATGCATTGGCCAATAAATAATATTTCTTTTTGTTAGGATGTCAACTTTCCAAAGAGACTATCTTAGTGAAGCAGTGGTCAGTTCACACTTTCACAAGCTTGTTATATGTAGCAGGCTGCTTTCTTGAACAATAGCTCTTTGTGGATCCAGAATTAGGGATGGATGTTGTGTATTTGTGAATGATAATGGATTAGTAAACTAGAAAACTAGGAAATAGCAACCTAGCAAACTGAGAAACCATGAGCTATACAATGCTTAATTTGTTAATGAAGAAGTTAAAGAATGGAAAGACTACTAGAGGCCACTTCCTGCACTTCCTGATCATGTGGCAAATGTGCAATTCTCCATTTGAATTGGTTTTTCTTAATTTATGTTATTCATTGTAATTATCCTCCGCATGTAATTGTTTCTTTTCTGGAATAATATGCACTGCGTTCACTAATGCAAGGCTACCATTAGATAACTTGAAATTACATGACTTAAAAGTTTTTGACTAGGTAATGCCCGGGTCCCCTGGTGATCGTGCTGGGTTCCGTCCAGGCGATGTTGTCGTTGAATTTGATGGGAAACCTGTTGAAAGCATGAATGAGGTATTGCGATATTTTGTATATTATTATTTAATTTTTATTCTAATTTTGCTTTTGAAGTGAGATGATTTGGTAGAAAATACAATTGGACTATAATTTGATGTCTCTTTGGAGTCCTTGGGCTATATTTGGATTGATGAAAAGGAACGGAATGCTGGGGAATGGAGGGGAATGCAATGTGAACATGATGGAATTTGTTCCATTCCATCCAATACCTTCTTTTTCTTTCCTCCCAAGTTGAGGGGATAAGATGGAACCATTCTAATAAAGATATTGCTCCTGCCATTCCATCCACTTTCCAAACATTGGAATGGACTTTTTATTCTGTTCCATTATGAAATATCCAAACAATAGTATGATATCATTAGGTATCCAAACATATCCTTATTAAACGTGTTTTAAGCTTATTAAACGTGTTTAGTTGAAAGTTTTATTTACTTAAACCTAGTGCTAATATTAAAAGGCAAAATTGAGAATAAAAATTTAAATGATTCCATAGGTATTTACTCTTCAAGAAAAATAAATTCAATGAAAGAATGTAATGTATTTTTTGTGGGAATAACTTTGTCTTGGTATGGAGAATCTTGATTTGTTATTGAAAAGCTTTATACTTTTGCTGCAGTTGAATTTACTGTAATCTCCACGGTCTGTCAAGTGTTTCTTGAATTCATTATTCATTGTGATGAAATATGCCTGTTTATATATTCTCACGAGATATAAAACTTTGGCAGGTAATTGAAATAATGGGGGACAAAGTTGGGGTGCCCATAAAGGTACTAGTTAAAAGGGCAAGTGATACATTGGTGACTTTAACTGTGATCCCGGAGGATTCCGATCTTGATGTGTAAAAGGTATACACACAAAAAGACACACATAAAAGGGGGTGTCATTTCTTCCCTTTTTCTTATTTTTGTCATAAAAGGAGTTGCTTGAGCTAATGGAAGCAAAGGAGGTTGAACAGAACAAATGGTGTTCACATACTTTATAGTATTGCAAGTATAGAGTTTGACTTCTTCATGTTGTTCCACAATAACACATGATTTCATATAGATTTTATCTCCTTTGATAATAAACTGGTTTGGTAATTCTTATGTAGTAATCCATTTGGTTTTAGAATTTCATTTTGTTAGCGGTCAAATATAAATCTCACAGGATATTTTGAACTTAAAATCGCCATTGCCTGCCAGTGAATCTGGATAACCTTGTATTTTAATCTGCTTTGACATGAAGCTTCTGCCCGATCCCTCTAGATCATAGTTCCTTATGAAACCTTCTTGTGTTATTACAATACTATTGCTTTTCATATGTTATATCTTGGTGCTTCTTAGCTCCAACTAGAATTCTCTGGGTGTATTTGAATATCTAAGTTCAGTGCTATAGTGAACTCCATTTTGCGGGTTTGTGGAGTTTAAACTGAAACAAAAATTCTTTGAAAAGCTGTGGAATTAATTCGGTAGAGGAAAGGTCTTTGAATGCTTGCTCTAGCTAATATAATAATATTAAGGATGTTTATGTCCCTTACAACATTTGTAAATCACGACTCAAGTACCATTTATCTCCTTTCACATCTTGAGCTAGTAGTTTTCTAGTTTAGTTTTGTAACCAGTGATCTTCTGTGTTAGGTCAACCTTATACATGTGATAAATGGTGGCATTTTGTACAGTGACCCTCCAAGTTTCCTATAAGTAAAGTGCTGCCAACCTATGTTTTTTACCTTTTATTTTGTGTCTTCTTGGTACATAAATAAACTGTATGGAGGGACTACTTTGCCCAATATCTTTGCTCTTCTCCTCCTAGCATGAATCTGAAATGTAGATCAAGTTCAAGTTGTCAACAGATACTGTTATGACTAGTGAATCTTTTGAATGAAAAGGAGAAAACTCAATTTGAAAAGGAGTTAATATGCCTGTGGCAGGACCAAGCCCTGGAAAACATTGTAACTCTATTATGCTGTTGTAACTTGTTATAGGAATGGGAACCTTGTTTGTTTGCATTTGATTGATGATCTATTTCGGCCAAAAAATGATTAAAAGAAAAAGGGAATTAGTATTCCTTCAACACTATTTTTCGACATGTATGAATCCATAATTTATCAAAACAACAGTTTAAGAAATCACTTGATATGTTTTTTATGTTGTGAACACCAAGCTATCAAGCTATAATGTGTAGAACATGTAAACATAGGTAAGATGTGAGTTTTTGTATGTGTAAAATATTGTTTAAATGTCATCACCTGCTCTATATTTTGAATGGTTCTTTTGTGTTCCAACTAGTTGTACGTGAGTAGCACTTTTTCTCGTATAAATATATTCTATTTAACCAATTGATGACTATTTATATTGCAACATTTGTAAAGGTGACCCTGTTTTTATATAATAGATTAGGTTATATTAGATTTTAATTAACACCATTATTGTAAGAATGAATTTGGAAGAAAGAATGTAAAAAGAAGTTTGTGTAAGAAGTTATTTTTGGAGGGAAAAGTTAATTTTGGTAATAACATATGATATGGGATCCACTTTTTATGTCACCAATGGCATTTGATTGTGGAAGTTGAAAGGAAGGGTAATTATCAGCGATGATGATCGATAGGCTTTTGTAGAAGGTCACCTATAAGTCCACCTGATTTGATATTGTGGTGGTAATAGGATAAGAAAAAACAAAACATATTTGATTGCTTTTATCATTTTTTTTTCTATAAAAGAAAAAAGAAAAAAAAAACCCAGATTCCAAAAGAAATTTGGCAATCGCTTCTGGAATCTTAAGAAAGATGGAATTTAAATGCTCTTCTTCTTTTTTCCTCTTTATCTTTTCCTTTATTTGCTAATACAATACCTCTTAATTTCTTTTACAACTTTTACTTTGTATTTTTAGTCTCTACGCTTTTTTCTCTGGTGAATACGGATTTTTTTATTATGATCCCGGTGCACATTTTTTTGGATGCTCCTTTTCTTATAAAGGATTTTTTTTACATTTATATCCCTGTCTTCTTTTTAAATTACCTCACCCCTTTTTTCTTTCCCCTTTTGGTTAAGGCACACCAAGGCCCGGTTCACCATAAATGATCTCGGTGAATACTCTTTCTTCCTATTTTAACTCTAATGCTTATTGTCTCACGAGATGGATTCTTAGTAAGGGTGTAAATTGGTTAGGCTTTGACTTAAATAGGTCAGGCCTGTATAAAAAATATTGGGTCTGGTCTGGCCTGTTAGCCTGTGTAGGGTTCAAATTACAAGTCTGACCTGATCTATATTTAAAAAACAAAAACCTTGACCTAGACCTGTTAGCCTTTTAAGTCTATTAAACATTCAACAATTAAAAGAATAACTAAAATAATATTATTTTATTATTCAAAATTATTAAAATAATAATTTTATTTATTTTATTCAAAATAATAATATGATATAGGCCGACTTGTAGGCTTATAGGCTCGACATATACAAAAAAGTCTATGACCTGTTTTCTAAATAGATTTTTTTAAAAGCATATGTTTGTTCTATTTTACTATTTATAATAGGTCAAGTCTGACTTAATATAGGCTAGACTGTAGGCTCCTGTAGATTGGCCTAACCCATTTACATTCCTAATCCTTAGTCCTTACCATTTGCTTTCAGGTCAATCATCAATGTTCTTGTAATGAAAATTGTGTTTAATAATAAAAGAACACTAATTATTTAGAAATATCATGTTCGGTGTTCAATTCAAAAGTTTAGTTAATAAAACATATTTACTTTAAGAGGCTACGGTGAGTTATAACTTATAACATAAGATCTGTAATTTTCATTTAAGTAACCAAACACCACATCAAATTTTTTTTATCTTTGTGCATAAATTTAACTCTTCCATATTATTAGAATATATACTCTCACAAAATGAGATCACAAAAATTTACAGTCTCTGGATGGATAACAGACTGTCAAAATGATGTTCTACACAAACAATTGAATGATTTACACAGGAAATTGTATTTTTTTTTTTATGTGTTATGAGAGTAGAATTACTCAAGGGATGTTTAAGAGGGATAATACTTTTATACTTTCAGGTTTTAAAGTCCACCATGCTTCTCACGCTCAGTTTTGGTATGTTACTAGTTATACAGATTATTTATCTTTTCAGCCTTTAAAAAAAAAAAAAAAACTCAGATTATTTATACATATTCTAGGTAATGAGGGGTAATTATTATCTAAATATTCAAAAACTACACTTGATTATGTGGAACAGTGACTAGTGTATCACATATTGGTCATTTTTTTACGAGTATGCCACGCGAACAGTAATATTTATTAAAATGTCACGTGTCCAAGTTCGCTACAGCAAAAAGCGAACTCGATTTGTTGATGTGGCGTGTTTCTGGTGGTTATCTAGTTCGCTATTGGGTATAGCGAACTAGGTGATAATTAATATTATCTGCTCTGACAAAAATAGAACATATGACAATATCTTTAAACTAAATAATGAGTACATAAAACAACATTAAACACTGAAAAAATAACAGGAAAACTAAAATCCTCAAATCAATTTTCGTTTTACATCAATGAAACAATATCAATTTAAAGAAAGATTGAAACTTTCGTAACAATACATTCATGAACGAAATTCCTTCACTATAGGAAACGATTTCAAACACTTTTTGTGTCAATAGATAACTAAAAACTTGTTTCTCAAAAGCCCCAAAGCAATTTAAGGTTTCAATGTATCGATTGAAAAAAATTTGAGAAATTTTCTAAACTTTCATGTAATTAAACCCAAAATTTCATATTCGAAATTTTCTTAGAATATTCAATGAAAATATGCATATGATATATGTTTAGAAAATTCCAAAAACCCCAAGGTTTTCAAGATTAATTGCAAAAAATTCCAAACGAAATTTTATCATGAACTTTAGGTTCTATATGCAAATTTAGAATTAATTTTATAATTAAAAAAATTGGGTCTTATAATCATATATGCATAGCTTTGATACCAAATGAAGAAGATAATTTTCAACCCATTAGATATGTGAAAAGCTGTTGTTTAGTAATTTTGAACGTTTGTTAAAAATCATATTATATTTTATTGATTGAGAAAATTATATTAGGTTTTATTTTTTTTTATTAATTTCATTGCATTTCTTTGTTATTTTTTTATGGAGAAGATTATACTTACAACCTATTTTTGTTTATAATCTTTTACAACCATATCTTAATCCTTGATTTTCGTCAATCAATGATTATTATTTTCGCAAATCAAACTCATTAATTAATATTTAATTTGCAATGAATGATAACCGTTGATTAACGAAAATCAATAGTTAAGATATGATTGTAAAATGTTGTAAACAAAAATAGGTTGTAAGTATAACCTTTCCCTTTTGTATTGACTCTTGTAATTTTGAATGTTTGTTAAAAATTCGTATGGTTTTTTAAAATCTTATAAATCCATATTGTCCTTACAAATCTTATAAATTCTATTAAAATCCTTTAAAATCCAATCTTATGAAATCTTGATTGTAAAAAAAGTCTTTAAAGTGTCTCCAATTCTAAAATGTCTTTTAAAATTTGTAGGATTTTTATAACAAAAAAGTTTTTTAAAATCCTAATCCAATACACCCCCTAAAATTGAAACTCAAGATCAATAGTTAAAGGAAAAAAATATTTGTCCTTTTAAATAACACAACTTATGTCATTTCACTCTCATAAAGAGGTGGGATCCTTTTTTTTTTATCCACTCTCTTCCATAATTTATTTCTTTTTCACTTTAAATGACACAACTTTACCTCCTTTAGAATGATACACATTTTTTCCATAGTTAAATTAAAACAACCTCACACCGATTAGTGCTTGATGATGAAACAAATAGTATTTAACCCGTGGACCGTGATGCACATAGCTAAGAGTGCGTGTAGTAACGTTTTCAAATTTTTAGTATAAAAAATAGAAATAATTAAAAATAATATTTGATAAAACTAATTTTCTTTCCGGAACATGAACCAATAGCAAAGAAATACCAATTAACAGAAATAAAAAATATACTTATATATATAAAAGAGTTATATTTACATTTTATTTACAAACTCTTATAAATTATATTATTACACTATTTACTTGCGTGATTTTATAATTTGCAAAAAATTTGTATAAAGTATAAACACTCGTAAGCAGAGGCTCTCTAAGTTTCATAAAAGAAATATTCATTCTGAGAACTTTGATTCACATTCATTCATCCTTCCAGTATTTATACAACCATTGTAAGAAAGAAAAAGAGAAAAGTTAAAAGCGGGAAGCGTAATAGAATGTAACTAACACATGCCTCATTCTGTTTTTACTTATCCACGTGTCATAATCTTAACAACATTATAGTTAGATGAATTAAATTGTTCCTTTTCTGATGTGGAACTATGTTGCTCCAAGAGGGGCATCAAGTTGTTGCTTCGGTGCCCATTAAAAATTTGAAGTAACACAATCCACGTCAACAACAACAAATGGTGATGCAATACCACGTGATGATGAAACTGGAAACATAATTACAATTACACATGCAACAACGAACCATGACAGATCAACACTCATTAGATAGAAAGTTGTTAGGGTTAGTCATTCAGTTAGCCTTGTTGTTTTCTGTATATACACTTCATCTTCCTCTAATATATATATACTTGTACTTACACTCAATTAATAATACGATTCAGTTTTCTCTTTTCTTCATGAGTTCATTGAAGCCATTCTTGATTTCCAATTTGAAGAAAAGACTCTGCTTTCAGCTTTAGCCCGCGGTTTTGAATTTTGAAAAACAAGACTCTGCTTTGTTTTCGTTTTGTTGCTCGTTGTCTTTGTGGGGAAGAGTGTGGAAGTTTAACGAATGTTGACGATCGTCATTGTAAAGAACCTTGGGATACACCACCCCAAAAGCTAGCTCAAAGGGTGGGAGTGCCCAAGGTCTTACAAAAGCCACATTAGTTGCTCATAAAATCAATGTGAAACTAAATATCTCAAAACACCCCCTCACACAAGAGCCCTTTAGGCTAGAAGCGTGGAAATTGCACAGACCCAATTTTTGGTTTACCTTTTGTGCTTTTGTTTTAATTCCACTTTTAAAGTGGGGGACGATGAGTCTCTAATACCATTAGACCCTTCTCTTAAAATGCAACGTGTACAAAGAGAACCTTTTGCAGATGTTGCTTCCTACCGACGTCTTATTGGTCATCTTCTTTATTTGACAACCACAAGACCAGATATTATGTTCTCTGTACAACAATTAAGTCAATATGTTGTTAATCCTATGCAGTCTCATCATATAGCAGCACTTCGAGTATTACGCTACTTGAAAGGATCTCCAGGGAAAAGATTACTCTTCCCTGCACAAAACACCACCCATGTCTCTGCCTTTGCTGATGCAGATTGGGCTTGCTGTTTGGACACCAAACGTTCCATCACTGGCTTCTGCATATTCATTGGTTCTGCTTTGGTCTCATGGAAATCGAAGAAACAGAGCACTGTATCTCGTTCTTCCACCGAAGCTGAATATAGATCATTAGCAAGTCTAACATGTGAGCTACAATGGCTGCACTATTTGCTTAACGATCTCTGTGTTGTTCCTACCAAGCCTGCTTCTGTATTTTGTGATAACAAATCCGCCATTTACCTTGCGCATAATCCTACTTTTCATGAGCGCTCCAAGCACATAGAGTTAGATTGTCACATTACCCGTGAGAAGATTAACGAAGGGCTTATTGTAACACCCCGTTCTAGAACCGGTTTGTTAACATTACATACAACATTAAGCGCAGTTACAATCACAAAATTGAATTAAATACGGATAAACTTTTCCTTAATATTTGTAAACGTTTTTAATTAAAATCAATTCCGTACTTAAAACGATTCCCATAAATGTGATCATAACTCAAACTACATGCGAAATTGTTATTGCAAGTCTTAATTAGACCAAACCCTACTACTATGGTCTGCCAAGTAGTCCCCTTAGACCACCAAGGCATAAAGCTCACTTTTATTGTTTTAAACACTAAACGTATCCACTTTTTTTTTATTTAAGAAATTCCTATTCTATCTTTATGGTCTCCATTTTTCCAAAATATTATAGGATTCTTCATTAGCTAAACGTGGGTTCAAACCGCGCTCAAATCGGAGCACCGTAGCTCAAGTTACGCATTCTCTAAGAAAACAAGTGCTGAACCATCAGGACCCTCCGCGCTGATAGCGTCAGTCCCACGCTATCAGCGCCACTGATGCGCAAGACACAGGGAGGGTGGCGCTCCTAGCGCCACAGTGGCGCCCTTAGCACCAACTTCACTGCCTTTTTTTGGTGATGGCGCCCATAGCGCAACACAACAGGGCTGGGTGTCAAAACAGGGTAATTTGATCTCCCAATGGTATTTCATCTATAACTTTAGTTATACTACTCCTATTTACGCAATCTTGGTCTAGTTGGAAAGCTAAAAAAATGATTTACAACTTCCATTGAGACACAAGGGTCCAAATCTAGCATATAGGATATGGAAAATGGACAAAAAGGTAGGATATTTTTACTTTTACTAGGATTTTCAACCTAAAGGTCTTCTTTCACCTAATTGACGTCATATAATCCTTTCAATACATGAATTCTAGTCTTTCCAGGTACACATACACTAAGAGAAGCATGCATACCATTTCATCATACATATATCTTAATTAATTACAACATTACATCATTGTAACATGTCTTAATTACAAATCATGAGACTTAGCTATAAAACACTATGATCAATCCCTTGGCTCCCATCAACAAAAGGGTACCAAAAGAAATGGGCATAGGCTAAGTCCATCAAAATAGAAGATGACATACATATAGCAATTGGCTTTCAAATGTAAATCCTATACATGGTACTACTACATGTCATGTATAATCCAAAAGAATGCAACATCTTCATGTATCTACTAATCCAAATATGGGCACTTGCCAGCGGAGGCTCCTGCAGCATCTTCACCAGAAAGGAGGTCCCCACAACACAGGGTGAGATATACAGATATATCACAGTAAACTAGGGGTCCTTAGAGCATCTCTCCACCCAATAGTTCAATAACAGTGTAATAATAATAACAATAATAATGCAATAAATACATATTCATGCAGTGTGTAACAAACATCTCCAGGAGAAATCCCTCAAGCTCTTGCTGTCCTAAGGATACTCAGATGCAAATAGTCCTACTGGCCAGCTAAACTACCAAGTATGATTTACGCATCGTCATGCAACATACCAACATAGGGAAACACCATCCTATGACACACCAAATGCATATATTTCCAAGCATCATTCCATTGAAAGTGACTATCGAATCGGGTTCTATGTATCAGTGCCACATGTCAGACCTGAAGAAAGGTTCTTAGTTGGTAGAGTTGGTCTGAAGGAATATAGGCTATATAGGTGCATAGCGCGATATGGCTACCGCGATATTCACAAGGATGACATTGAGTTCGAGAAAGATCTTATTTGGAGTGTAGCAGAATTTATCAGGTCAGATAATTCTGAATATGGCTTAGGATTTGGGAGTTTTGAAGATGATACAATGATGACAGTTGTTGGGACTTCATCATCAAACTTAGAGGGTGTGAGGATGTCTGAAGATGATCAAGATAATTCTCATATGGAAGGCGCTTCAGAGTTGATGAAGGTTAAGTCTCCCGAGAGAGTGAAGAAGCGAGTGCGGTTTGTCGTGCCAGACAGTCCACAGATTGATTTGGAAGCAAGGGAGGAGTTGCTTGAGCTAATGGAAGCAAAGGAGGCAGGAATGGCATTTATAATGAGTCACTCGTATGTTAGAGCAAAAAGAGGATCAAGCTGGATAAAGAAAGTTGTAATCAATTATGGGTATGATTTCTTAAGGAGAAACTCTAGAGGACCAACTTATGCTTTGAGTATACCTCATGTATCTACCTTAGAGGTGGGCATGATCTATCATGTCTGAGTTTTGGCTAGTAGTTTTCTAGTTTAGTTTTGTAACTAGTGATCTTCTGTGTTAGATCAACCTTATACATGTGATAAATGGTGGCATTTTGTACAGTGACCCTCCAAGTTTTCTGACAAGTAAAGTGCTGCCAATCTATGGTTCTTACCTTTTATTTTGTGCCTTCTTGGTACTTAAATAAACTCTCTGGAGGGACTACTTTTCCTAATATCTTAGCTCTTCTAGTCCTAGCATGAATCTGAAATGTAGTAGATCAAGTTCAAGTTGTCAACAGATACTGTATGTAGTGACTAGTGAATCTTTTGAATGAAAAATCAAAACAACAGTTTAAGAAATGACTTTATATGTTTTTTATATTGTGAACATCATCAAGCTATGAAGTGTGAACACATCTAAAAGAGTTTTATTCACGTCTTAATATTTCAAATTCTAAAGGAGGCGAACTGGAGCAGTGGTAAAACTGTTCTTTCATGACTGAAAGGTCATAGTTTCAAATCCAGGAAACAACCTCTTTGCAATTATGTAAGGGTAAGGCTGTTTACAAGGATTTCTTTCACCCCACACTCGCTAGTCGAGTTTAAGAGGGGGTGGTTTTTTTGGTTTTTTTTTAAATTCTAAAGTTGATTAGAATTTTAACATGTCGGTGTTAATGTCCCAAATCCATGTTTCTTAGTTGATGATAAATGAAGCAATGCATACAAGTATTAGGGACAAGTAAAGTGTAGAACATGTAAACATTGGTCGAATCTAAAGTTGATTTGATGTTGGAAGATGTAAGTTTTTGTATGTGTTAAATATTGTCTAAATATCATCACCTATATTGAATGAGTGCTTATTTGTGTTCCAACTAGTTGTATGCGATAACACTTTTTCTTGTATAAATATCTTCTACTTAACCAATTGATGACTTTGTTGGTGATTATTTATATTGTGAGCGACATTTGTAAAGATAACCCATTTGAAAAACGTATGTGTTTTATATAATAGATTAGATTATATTATATTTTAATTAACGTCATCATTGCAAGAGTGAATTTGGAAGAAAAAATGTGATAATAAGGTTGTGCAAGAAGTTATTTTTGGAGAGAAAAAATAGTTTTGGTAATAACATATGATATGGGATCCACTTAATATGTCACTAATGGCCCAATTTGTATCTGAAATAAGAATGGCATTTGATTTTGGAAGTTGAAAGGAAGGGTAATTATCAGTGATGATGATCTATGGGCTTTTGTAGAAGGTCACCTATAAGTGCATCTGATGTTGATATAGTGCTCCCGTAACCTTATCTAAGGCAGTTATACTTCATGTTTTAAAATTTAGACCGATTCAGTTGAGGTATTGGATTATTAGTTCAACTGAATTTACTGTTCACATATTAAAAAATATAAACATATTACTTATAGTAAAAATTCACATAAGAAAACTATCAATAAGCTTCAAAAAATAAATTGGTTCTCAATGATAGCAAATATTATATACTTCTGAGTTTTTAGCTCTAGACTATATTCCAATAGTGGATTAAAATTGAAATGTAAACTAAATGCATTTTTTGTGCCTTGATATAACACAGAAAAATTAAATCATGATAACAAATGGTAGACACGAAATATACACTAAGGAGAAAATGTCCATCGTTGAGATTAGACCATCAGTGTTTATCGCCACTTAACTTCTTGATATCATTATAAGATGCAACTAAATTACATAAACGAACTGAATTAATCCAAAATTCCTTATTTTCACCTTACTTTTTAATCATATTTATCACAAAATATGAACATGATTTAATTCAAGAGTTTTTAGCAATTTAAAAGAAAATTACCAAAAAAATAAAAAAAGTTTTACCAAAATAAAAAGAAAAAAAGAATAAGGTCAACCGATCTAACACGGGTCAATTGGGTCGTTGAGTCTCGGCTGGATCAACCGGTCAAAACTGAGCTAATTCCATCTATTTATAACTTAGATGGAAGTCTACCTCGCATAAAACTCAGAAAAATTTGTTAATAGCACCTGTAAAATGCAAACAAGAATAATAAAATAAAATAAAATTCAATCTCAAAGATCAAAGATTATTTATAATATTGAAATTTTCAATCCCCGGCAACGGCGCCAAAAACTTGATGCTATCCGGCAAGTATACCGTTTCGCATAAGTAGTAAAGTAGTAAGAAAGATCGTCTCCTCAGGGATTGAAAACCAAGTACTAAAATAATCAGTCACTCTAAGTTGAAAAACTTGATCTTTTGTTGGGAAAATTAAATTGAATCTTAGTAACCATAAAAGTAAAGACTTATTTTTGAGTTTTTGTATTTTGAAGAATGAAAAGAAGAATAATAATGGAGTTGGTTTTGAAAATATGAGAAAGAATTGCAGTTAGGGAACACTCTCCCTATGTTCCCCACTTATTACTTTGGATTGATACAAAATACTTGTTTATATAATTTCTCAGATAATTATGATCTCAATATATTAATAGTTAAATCCCAATCCCTTGGTGACTTAACCCTTTAACCTCACTTAGAATCCTAATCCCTTAGTAACCCCTCATGAGAATTAAGCAATGAACACAATAATTCCAACATCTGCAATTAAATAGACATCTATCCCTAGTATGCATACCAATAGTTATCTTATCTCCTTTCAAGATCAGAAACCCCAATATCCCTATTTAAGGTTCTAACCCTCAAACTATTTTCAACTATCAAATTGATCAGGTTTAATAAAGAAAATATCAAATACGCACAAGATAAGATAAAGAAATTTATGTAAACGAGTACAATAATTTAAATCAATCCGTCATAACAAGGGTTCACATAGGGTTGTGACCCTAACTACAATAAAAGAACTTAGCCAGACATAGTCATATCCGACATAAACAAATATTCAAAAGAAAGCATAAAAACTATAATTACTAGAAAGAATGGAGAAGAATTCTTGATCTTCAGTCCTCTACTGCTTGCTCTGAGTTGTGAATTGGTTACTTGGTTGTGCTCCCAATCTCCTTATTTATAACCACCGGCATTGAGCCCATCCAAGAGTTTGTATTTGATTTAAACTTTGTTTCCTTTTTTTCATGTAACAACCTTGGAGATTTGATTGATAAATTAGAATTTCAAATCTTGATTCAATCTTACCACAAATCATCTAATCTTATCTCTAATTTGGATAGAGATCTCATTGCTGAATCAAAAACTTGATTTTTAAATCTTTTTCTTTTCCAAATTGCCCCGTTGCAAAACACGGGGTCTGAGAATTCGCAAACTGACGCTCTCAGCGTCAACTTCACGCTTCAAGCGTGAACGCTTCTGTCTGAAAAATTTCTTCCACGCTGCCAGCGTGAGATCCACGCTTTGAGCGTGGATTTTGATTTTGCAAAATCCTCGTTTTGCTCCAGTTTGTTTGCTTTTTCCTACAAAATTAGCATAAAATCAGTATTCAATCCTTGATTAAGATTCTGACAAATTAACAGTGATTCTTGCTCTTTTTCTCAAGATTTCATCAACATTCTTTCTCTTTTTGGCTCAGATTTCCTTATATGCTAGGCGCATATCAAGAACCCACCAAATCACCGAGACCCGCGTAAACCTAGTGGTCCCAGCCTATTTTTAAAACAATGGTTCTACTTCATACAAGTATCATTTCCATCCTTTATATCGTGGTGGTAATAGGATAAGAAAAATCAAAATTTATTTGATTGTTTTTATCATTTTCTTTTTCTAAAAAACAGAAAAAAAAAACACAGATTCCAAAAGAAATTTGGCAATCGCTTCTAGAATCTTAAGAAAGATGGAATTTAAATGCTCTTTTTCTTTTTTCCTCTTTATCTTTTCCTTTATTTGCTAATACAATACCCCTTAATATAATACCCATCAATTGTATAAAGAAACATAAGATATATAAATAGGGGGTTTATATTTGTCATTTAACATGACATAATAAACTTTCCTACACACACAACATTTTGTGGGATCCACACTTTTTAAAGAAAAAAAAGAAATTACTGCACGCTACACGAATCTCTATAACATTACACAATCACTTTTTTTACAACATATCTCTTATAAAACCCTATAAATGTTTATATTAAACTCAATCAAATAATAATTATAATCTACGAATTTAATAGTTAAAACTTAAAATGGAAGTATTTACATTTTCTGAGTATTTACAAGAGTAAATACCCTTCTTTGTCTTCAACAAACTTTAGTATGCCTACTTTAATCTTTGGACTAAAATAAGTACATCACAAATTCAAAAAAAATCCACATTAATTTTTCAGATTAAAATGGTTCCATTTTAATTTTGTAGGGATCATGAATCCCTTTTTTCTTTACAAGTGACTAAAAAGTGATAGTAAAATTTGATGACCACCAAAAGAGTATTTACTCTATTCACAATGAGTAGGAGTGTGTTGGAAGTGTGGGAATATATGTAAATAGGGGTGAAAGTGGGATGGGCTGGGCCAAACTATGTTCTGAAAAGCCCAAGCCTACGTCAAAAAATTTCAATTTGGCCTGGCTCAAGCCTAGTATGAGTTGTTAGCCTGGCTTGACCCGTTTATAAAAAAATAAATGGCCTGGCTTGGCCCGTTAGCCTGTTAATTTTTAACTTCCATGCAGAACCATGAATCAACTTTACAAAGTACTCACATTTTGTTGCTATATCAAAAATCATAATTTCAACGTCCAAACAGAATCATGAATCATAACAAAACTCATACAATATGCATTTAATTCATTTTCAAAAACAAAATACTCAAACTAAATAATATATATTTCATCAGATCCAACAAACAAATTCATACTATGTAAATTAAAATAACTACATGAATTCAGCAAACACATCATGATGCTTGTAGTAAGTATAACATTTCCCAAAAATCTTTTAATATATTCATATACACAATCAAACATGTTGAGATGTTGATTCCTCCTATATAAGAAATAAAGTAAGATTTCTATTAAAATATAATCGAATATAATTAAGTTATAAATAATTACAATTGATTAAATTTATATCTTTTGTTTTTCCTTCAAGACATACTTATTCTATTTTATTTTATTTAAAATAAATAATATAATATAAGCCGACTTTTTAAAAGTAGATCTACGACCTTTTTATTAAACAAGTTTTTCTATAGCCTAAACCCGGCCTATTATATAAATTACACTAGGTCAAATATAACCTGATATAGGCCGAATCGTAATACATAATGTTTAGTAATTTGGGAAAAAGATTTACTCTGAATTTTCATTCCCTCGAAAAATTTCACTTCCCCGCTTTTTTCTCTAAAATCTTAATTAATTTTTTCTACTCTCTGTGTTCCTTTGCAATCCCTTTTGTTCACTCAAACTCTCAACCGCGTCTCTCTAATTCGGTCCCCCTTCAACCTCACCTTCTCTTTCTCATTGTCCCTGTGAACTTGAATGCTTCGAATGTGAGTCATTTCCAACCTCTTCCAAATGGCACCATTCTGGATTCATTTCCAAACGAGTTTCTTTTTCCAAACCCATAGCTTATTGAATTTGGTCCAACCCTTGTCTCCTCTATCTGCATTTGAAAATGAGGTATGGAGCTCCAACCTTATTGCATTCTTCGTCGACCCATTCGATTATATTGCTCCATTTTCCTTATTTACGAATTCCATTGTGACTCAAGTAGCTATTTTTGTATTCTTGCAAATTTCCCTGGTTTTGAGTTAGATCTCATCATTTTTTACCTTGTGTTTATGCAAATGTGATCTTGCCATTACTTTTTATTTTACTTTTTATTAAACATTACATAGGCTTCACAACCATTAAATTTTATTTTACTTGCCATTTATCAGTTGAATTCCAGTGAGTTGGCTTTTTAATTTTAAAGCTGCATGTTGCTTTGATAGTTATTGTTTTATTATTGTTCCCTGTATTACATGATAAATTTTTAATTTTTTTTTTTAAAAAGAGGCTTAGAGAAACACACCATGCTTTGAAAAATATACAAAGATTTTACCGCCTTATATGACAGGAACTTGTATTAATCTATATTCATATAGAGGTGTTTCTTCTATAACATTTATAAGCTTGTATTATGCCGATTTTATTATGTGGTGGTTAAACATTATTGTTTCTCCTTCACTGAATTTTTTTTTATTAGGTGTATTCAAGAGACAGGTTGAGATTTAATGTCTGTAAGAAAATAGTAAAGATCCAGCACTAGGATTCTATAACATCTACCTTAAGAGGCCAGTCGAATATGTCAACCTAATTGTGAAGCAGAGTAAGTTGTTTTATCTTATGTAATTTTTTCTAATCTATTTGTTGACTTGTTAAGCAAGCAGTTGATATTGGTTCTGTTTCTTTTAAAATAATTTGTTTGTTATTTCAATCATTATATGCATTACCTTCATTTTTGGATATCCACATATGCTTTCAGGATATGGTTATATTAGGTAGTGTTTGGTTGAAGGTTTATTTTGGGATTGATGAGAAAGTGTAATTGGATATTGGAAAATATCACGTTTGGTTCAGGTTTTTTCAAGAAATACCAGGCAAATAGGATAGATGGGAAAATGACTTTTGTGTTGATTTTTGGATGAAATTCACTATTACAGAATACCACTTGATATGTGGTATTTTGAGATAACTGGGAAGTGAAAAAACAGGTGCAAAGTTTCTCCCGAACACAGATTTTGCATATTTAAATAAATTTCTCTGGTAATATTTGGGCCAACCAAACAACTTTTTTTACATTTTCCTACCAAACTCTTTTTCCAACTATTTTCCTATCAATTACATTTTCCTAGTAAAAAAAAATTTCTCCTGAACCAAACACTACCTTAAGTATCTTATAAAATGTGGAGAAGTTGCTAATGACTTTGCAAATTCATTGCTGCTAGTGTTTACATGGTCAGTCGAATCCCCAGTTTTACTGCTATTCCATATGCTTCGGTTATATCTGCAAGCAATGACAGTTAACTAATTATAATAGAATCACCACTACTTACTTTACATAGGTCCCTGTCCATTTTAATGTATGCATATGCTTCTACTGTTTACAGGTAGAAAAAAAAAAACACTTATTCCCGACTCTTCTAAAGTAATGCAGTTGACATTGGGTTAGTGCCGATTGACATTTATGAGGATGCAACTCTTACTATTACCAGTTTCAGCTAGATAAAGATATCAAATTATTGATTTTTGTCCACTCTCGATTATTAATTTTTTAACTAAAAACGTATGACATGTTTACTTATTGCCTATCGCATGGAATTTCTTTTATCATTTTCTTCCAATTTTTATATATTTTAAAAAATATTAAAATATTATTATAGGTAAGTATTATATATCTTTGATTATTTGAGTTCATGAATTTTATTTCTAATAAAACTTTGAAATATAATTAAATTAAATTTTAACAGTTTTAATTTTCTCATATATTTTTATTTGATATTTTTTTATTATCTCTTCTTCAAAATATTTAATAGACTTGTTCATGAGTGTATGTCGCAAGCTCTTGCTTTTCACTTTTAGCATTGTTTGTTCCAAAATATTAATTATTTATCTAAGTCTTTGATTAGAACATTTCCTAAATTTTTATTTATAAAAAAAAACTATTATTATAATTATGCTATGCTAATGGTATTGATATTTTTTGGCTCCCTTATTTTAATATTTTTTTATTATGTAATTGTAGGCTTTCAAGGCACTCTGACCATTGTTGGAGTTGACAATATTCATTTATTGGCCATGAGCTTCAACGTCACGGATCATCATCTCTTCCAATTTAGTTTAGGTTTTTTTATATAATATTGATGGATGTGTAACAGTTACTACTAAAATGTTATATTCGAATTTTGTAAAAACAGTTTATATACGTAATGAATAAATTTTATAATTTTTATAATTTTTAGATTATTATAAATATATCAAATATTATACGCATATATAATTTAACAAAATCAAATAATAAAAAATTCAATTTAATTCTCAAGATGATTGCTTAATAATATTTTATAGAGAAATATTACTCTCCTTTTACATGAGGTAACTTATCTCATTTTCTCTCATTTCGATTTTCGCACCCCACTTTTTTCTTTTTTCTTGTAATGGTGGGATCCATCCATTTTCTCTATAGCACATAAGATAACTATCTTATGTGGAAGGAGATTAATAAAACCTTATTTTATAATTGCTTTTCAAAGTGAAATCTGCGACCGTTTTAAGCCGACGTGAAATTGACGTGACGTTTTTAAATAAATGCTTTTCTGATGCAAAATTATATGGAAAGTAGGCTTTCAGGAAAATGCAGAAGTTTTCTGCTATATTATCATTCTTCAATAATCAAAAAGTCATCCCTCACATCCTTCTAACCAGCCTTTTAAAGGCAAGACAAAAAGTAACTGACAACAAAGGACTACCAATGGTCTTAAAAACTGATACAAAACGGAAATAACCATAAACAAAACATAAAGTCATGCAAACTGAAACATCTGCAATTATTAAAATCCATAAAAAGCTTTAAAACTGAAACGTCTGCAGTTATAATAATTTATGGTGACTTAAGTGCATCATACTCTCCCACTAGGGAAAGATTCGCCCTCGAATCTGCAACGTCCTCAGGTGGTAATCCAGGTGGCAACTCTTCTGGTACAATATCACCAAATTTCCTAATTAAGATTAGGACTTGGAAATGCAATTCTTTGACATGCTTGGTATATTCATTTGTAGTTTGGATCAATGATCGCATCTGTGATCTGTCATAGGAAAACTTTGTCTGATGTACCAGCAAGTCCCATTGCCTTTGACGATTTCCAATTAAACTTTTACCAAAAGGTGAATCTTTATCTCCATGGAGCATAAGGTTGTTATGCTCGTTGTCCCCAAATTCATAATACTGCTTGCAAACTAAAGACTTCTTGGATGAAGGATCATTCTGCATGATATCTTTGGGGAGAACTTCATCTCTGTTAGAGATATTAGAATTTCTAATAATTGACTTCCCATCAGAATCACTACAAGAGATTTCTTTCACCTCTGGATTCTCGTCGTCTTGCTCCCAATCATACTTATCATAGATAGGGAACTTGTCATAAATTGGAGCATCCATAACAGGATTCTCATCATCTTGCTCTTCATCATATTCATCATAGATTGGGACCTTCTGGTCTTCTGTCAAGTCTATGATGTCAAAGACCTTTTCGACGGTGTGTGACTCCTCAATAAACTCATCTGGATGAGTGGTGCCTTCGAATTCCGGGATCTCAATCATCACCTCAATATTAGCAAAAAAGGATTGATTTCCAAGTTGACTTCGTCCTCGTCGCTCCTAGTTTCGGTTCCATAATCTCCTTTCCTCCTCATGAGATGATCTTTCAGATTCCCATCCTTCATCTGACTCGTGCAACTGTGCCTCTGCAAGCAGTTGTTCGAGTTCTTGGATCCGTCTGTCCTTTTCCTCAATTTCAGCATCTCTCGAATCAGTATAATAATCACCATCGGTAGGTTGACCGCGTCTGCCGCCACGACCTCTTCGTCCACGACCACGACCACAACCTTCGCGATTTTCCTGCTCAGCCATCTTAAGGCAACCTGAGCTCTGATACCAAATGATGCAAAATTATATGGAAAATAGGCTTTCAGGAAAATGTAGAAGTTTTCTGCTATATTATCATTCTTCAATAATCAAAAAGTCCTCCCTCACATCCTTTTAACCAGCCTTTTAAAGGCAATACAAAAAGTAACTGACAACAAAGGACTATCAATGGTCTTAAAAACTGATACAAAACGGAAATAACCATAAACAAAACATAAAGTCATGCAAACTGAAACGTCTGCAATTATTAAAATCCATAAAAAGCTTTAAAACTGAAACGTCTGCAGTTATAATAATTTATGGTGACTTAAGTGCATCATTTTCAACTTGTTCTTACCCCTTGAATCGCCTTTGAAACCGTCGTGGATAAGTGTGCAGATGTTATTCCAGCGGGTCTTTAAACAGACGTTGAATACCATCTCGACGCTTGTATCTGCGTCCTTTTTTGAACCGCCTCCTGCACAACGTTGAGACGGTTTTAATTGCTGCAAAACAACAAAACAACGGTCGCAGAATACCACTTTTGTTGTACTGGGCCGACCCAGTTTCACCCGGACTCAATTTCACCCCTATATGTAAGTATTGAAACACGATAAGATTAAGAGTTTTTAGAGTGTGGTGCTTCGTAATTGAAAAGCAAGACACTTTGCTTTGTTTTCGTTGCTAGTTGCTTTTGCGGGGAAGAGTGGGGAAGACGATGTCGATCGTCATGAGTTATTTCCTGGTACGTATGTATGTATGTATGCTTTTATCTAATAATCTAAAATGTAACTCCGTTTGATTTGGGACGTGAAATGTGTGGCAGAAAAGGGTTGCAGATTCTAAGGGAAGATTTCTCGTTAGACCTGTGGCTATAGCTGCTGCTGGTTCAACACCCTTACTGAACAATTCTGATACCAGTGAGCACCATAACCTTCCTTTCATTATTATTATTATTTATAATCTTTGGTTGACGCTTATTAACCTGGCTTCAAATTTAGGAGCATATGTGACAGCGCGGGTCCCTCTTCCATTACAAGATTCTCAAGTGCTGCATGATTTGTTTTCACGGCATTTATCTTATTTCGACCAAGCTGGTCTGTCTTTACTTTGATTTGAATTTGGTGTATTTGTATATATGTGTTTGTAGATTCATGTATTACGTTTGGAATTGAAAATTTGTAGGAATACTTGGGCTGTCTTCTTATAGAGTCGGTCCGGTTCCTTCATCCGGCATATCTAAGGAAACTTCTGGGGCTGTTGGGTCAAAGTCAAGTGATTATTTTGGCAGACATACTATTGCAAATGCTGCTGCTAAAGTTGGACCTGCTGTTGTTAATATTACGGTTTCCCAAGGTATACATTTAGGTTTTTTTTTTAACCTTAAAAAGTTTTGTGCTTTGATGCCCTTTTAGTTTATTCTGAAGATTAGGCATCAACCGTGTAGATTTGTATGGTATTACCACAGGAAGGAGTATAGGATCGGTAGGATCGGGAACCATCATCAACAAGGACGGTACAATCTTGACATGTGCTAATTTTCAAGGAAAGGTTTGTTTACATGCTAAGTCTAAGTCATATCTCTCAAACATACACTTGTAACGTTGTGTTGGTAGATTTGTTATTACTCTCTGTGATGCAAATTTGAGATCTTGTACAATATGGGTGTTTCTTAAACATATTTCTCGAGTACATTGACTTGAATATAAGAGTTATAAGAATTTTTTGATAGATTTCTGTTAAAAGCATAGTAGTTAAAAGCAATTGCGGGTTGCGGTGGTGGACCGCGAGGAAAGCAAATGCGCGTTTTGCGGCCGTAATAGCGGAGGACATCGCGTCCGTTTCCGCAAAAATCGCGGCGTTTTCTCTCTCTTCTGCGTTTTTTAAAGCTCTCTCTTCTGCGTTTAAAGATGGAGAGATGAGGAAGAAAATCACGTGACTTTAAATTCATTTTGAATCTGATTTTTATTATAATATTATTTTACGTGTTTTAAATTCATTTTGAATCTGATTTTTATTATAATATTATTTTATTTGATTGTACGTAAATCACCTGTTCCCGAGACTTTTATTTGTCCCTCTCTTATGAGTAATCTGATAGACTGATAAAAAAACCTGAAAAGTAATATTTTTTTATGTAAATCACGTAACCTCTTCTGAGTGTCTCTCTATTCTTTTATTTTATTATAATATTATTTTATTTTGATTGTATGTAACCGACATATTTTTTATTATATAACCGACATTATTTTGATTGTATGTAACCGACATATTTTTTATTATATAACCGACATTATTTTGATTGTATGTAACCGACATATTTTTTTATATAACCGACATATTTTTTTATGCTATCAGAGATATATATAATTATATATCAATATATATCCTAATCATATTTATATACAATCATCTCTTCTCTACCTTTCTACCACATTTTTACATCTTATCAGAGAGATATATTGATTAATTTTTGTATCCTATCAGCGAGATATATATTAATTATATATATATTTAATATATATAT